>NC_058412.1:71191982-71421235 GCF_002201575.2 Neomonachus schauinslandi | reverse complement strand
GTTGGTTAAGCGACTGCCTTCGGCTCAGGTCATGATCCTGGAGTCCCTGGATCGAGTCCCGCATCGGGCTCCCTGCTCAGCGGGGAGTCTGCTTCTCCCTCTGACCCTCTTCCCTCTCATGCTCTCTCTCATTCTCTCTCTCAAATAAATAAAATCTTTAAAAAAAAAAAATGTTTTCTCTTGGTTCAGGTTTACAAGTAGTCTATAAGATGATCAAAAGACTGGTCAAATGTGAGATGAGTTAATTCCAAATCTAATAACTAATTTTAGGCTGCAAAGAAAGCCACTGCAGTTTATTTATTCTCAAACACATTAGGTCCCACAATCCAAAACTTTTAAGAATACAGTATCTTAGAAAGGGAAGGTTGGTTTGTTGTTTTTTTTTAACTGATAATGGTGAAACAATTTCCCTTAGCAATCTGTTTCAACTTAATAAATTGAGTCATTAATTCTTTCAGGGCTAACTCCAGTTTTGAGAAGAAAATATCTTCCACATAAAACTACCAAATTGACATGAGTCCATACCACCAGGGTACAAAAGAAACAGCCACCTGTTATGACCAGTATTAAGTTCTGCTTTTCTTTCTAACAGTTTGTTTGCACACTAAATTTCCATCATTCAGCCAGGCAAGTAATTAAAATACTGTTTCTATGTATTTGTATTTACATAACCTATGGTCACAAACTTATCCTAGAAAGACAGAATCACTGGCTCAAAGTCTCAAGTAACCAATTTGTTTTTAATTCTGAATTCTGACTTTATCATTAGTTATCCTCATCTCCTATAAATGATATATATAAGCAATCATTATCCTAAAGTTGCTGTGGATACAAACTAAAAATGTCCATAAATTAATAAGCAGTTAAAACACAGAGCACTGAGAAATGTAAAATTTTAAGCTCTTACTCAAGTTTAAAATGACCTTTGTGAGAACTTTATCTTCAGACCAAATACTATAAGTTCACATCACAATCACAACTATTAAAATCTTTTTAAAAATACAAACCTCTTTCCTTCCAGATTCCAATGTACAAAGAGTAACAAAAATCACCTCACCTCCACCATTCCAAGACACTGCTAACATTTCACCAAAAATTTTTAGACTTCACAAAATCAAGAGTGCATATTCCAAGTTTCAGAGAGCGTACTGTGTTCTCAATACATGTCTATGATTGGTATGTAACATTTTTCTAGTCCTCTAAAACCAGACTTAACTGTACAAAACCTGGACAAGCTCACTAGACCCAGATCTCTCAGCTTAGTTTTTCAGCTTTAAAGATTTCAGCTAAAAGGTTCTCAAATCAGGGCGCCTGGGTGGCTCAGTTGGTTAAGCGACTGCCTTCAGCTCAGGTCATGATCCTGGAGTCCCGGGATCGAGTCCCATATCGGGCTCCTTGCTTAGCAGGGGGTCTGCTTCTCCCTCTGATCCTCCCCCCTCTCATGTGCTCTCTCTCTCAAATAAATAAATAAAATCTTTAAAAAAAAAAAAAAAAGGTTCTCAAATCAAATGACTCAGAAATAGAGGATAGGTTCCCTGTGAGATGTTGCAGTAGAGACTAAGACAGCATCAGAAAAAAAATCCATAAAGGCACCCTGAGTTACAACTACTTGTATGTGGGACTACAGATGCTACGAAGAAAATTAAAGTGTTGTTTTATCTCTGCAATTGAAGATCTTAGATTCTGGCAACATATAATCTAATTTAAACCTGTCTACTTTCAGTTTCTAGATATAAAGGCAAAACAATGAATGCAATGAAGAAGGAAGACACCATGAAAACAAGATGAATGACCCCAACTCCTCAGGTAATTTCCTTCACTAGCCACGTTTCTTTCTTAATCATATACAGAAGCATGCTATAACTTAGCTTAAACTTTGGGCTGCAACAACTTTTTTTTAAGTAGGCTCCATGCCCAACGTGGGGCTTGAACTCACAACCCCTATATCAAGAGCTGGATGCTCTACCAACTGAGCCAGCCAGGCAACAACTTTCTAATTGTAGCACAAACGTAATTCGATAAATGATTAAAGGGTAGAACATGTATCAGACAGCAGGGGGTCATAACAAACCTTCATCTTAACAGCATTTCACAGATGACTCTCCAACAGTCTCGGATCTTGGAAAAGTGGACAGATAAGGTTACAAACAAAACTCCGGTGTGGTATATGTATGTATGTATGTGCGTGTGTATCCTTAAAAATATTTATCAGAAGACAATGAAAACAGTATCAACATGCTTATTTTCAATTCATTTTGATTTTGAATGTTATTTAAATTTAGTCTCTAACTCAACCATAAGTTCCATAAAAGCAAGAACCATGTCTGTACAACAATACCTAACAAATTCAGATCTCAATGATTATACTGGTAATTTAAATGATACAGAAAGTTTTAGAGCATCTCAGAAGTCACCTCATTCAAAATCCCCTACTTTAGAAACTGGATTAAGAAACCATTCTAGAATTTTTTTTTTTATCTTTGGTTTTACTAAATTCAAGTCAGTTAACATATAGTAGATATGGGGTAGAATTTAGTGATTCATCAGTTGCATGTAACACCCAGTGCTCATTACATCAAATACTCTCCTTAATGCCCATCACCCAATTACCCCATTCCCCAGCAATCCTCAGTTTGTTCTCTATAGTTAAGAGTTTCTCTAAAAAGGACATCTGGGTGGCTCAGTTGGTTAAGCGACTGCCTTCCGCTCAGGTCATGATCCTGGAGTCCCGGGATCGAGTCCCGCATCGGGCTCCCTGCTCGGCAGGGAGTCTGCTTCTCCCTCTGACTCTCCCCCCTCTCATGTGCTCTTTCCCTCTGTCTCAAATAAATAAAATCTTAAAAAAAAAAAAAAAAAAAGTTTCTCTAAAAAAAAAAAAAAGCCACTTTGATGAAAAAGCTCAGGTTCCTTCTCCCCAAACTTAAAAGCAACATTTACTCAATGTGGCTATGTTATTTAAAAAAGGAAGGAAGGAAGGGAGGGAGGGAGGGAGGGAGGAGGCAGTCTCCTCCACACTGCTGGTTGTGGACAAGAAAGAACAACTGTTAGCACTAACACTGATCTGGTAAGTGCTAAAAGATCAGACACAAAATAGTAAGATCTTACTCTTTTTGGTATCTAAGGCTACCGTATCATCAGTTTCAAGCAAGCGATTCCTTAAAAACAGAGCCCCGTCTCAGTCACTGATGGCCTGTTCTGGGGATATTTGTATGGTGGGGAATATGAGCTAACTAGCACTTCAGCAGCACAGTTGAGGAGGAAGCCCTTTTACACCTTCTTCTTATACATCAGGAACTGACAGATCTGGCCAAGGACTAGAAAAACAACTTGAAAACAAAATGTGCCTCAATTTTTCTATGAAAGTTTTATAATTTTATAATTTTATATTTATAATCAAGATATGTAGGAAAAAAGTGAAACAATCAACCAAATAAAAGCAGAATATTTTCACAAGAGTTAAAAGGATAAGCTTAAAAGTAGTAAGGAACAATAGCAAAAAGAAATAATTTTTCGAATGAAGGCTTAGAATCACACATTAAAGTACACAGTATTTTTGAAAATTCCTATATTTAAAAAAAGATTTCCTTCCTCCTCAAAATAACTCAACTTACAACCTTTGGTGAAAAATACAGTATATTAAGTTAATTGGGTAAACTTTCTAATGCTGGACTTACAGCATACATACCAAAAGACTTAAGAAAAACACTAATATCTGAAATAAAATCGTTTTAGCAACATTACTTATGAGATGCCATATTCATATCTGTCTTAAAGCTATTTTACCTCCCATGTAAATGGAAGCTCTGCCTCTGAGAAAAGATAACGGTATAATGTTGAGGTATAAAACTTACCAGGAATGTGTACATGTGTTCACCAAAAGATACACATAAAATGCTCATAGGAGCACTATTTCTGACAGCCAAAGATGAAAACTCCGTCTATTAATTGTACAATGAATAAATTGTAGTATACTCATACAATGTACTATTATACAGCAACAAGAATGAACAAACTACTGCTACAAGCAACAACATGGATGAAACAAATATTGAGTGAAAGAAGCCAGACACATAGGAATACATACTGGGTGATTACATTTATATAAAGTTCAACAGACAAAACTAATCCCAGCAGTTAGAAAGATAGGGTTGGGGATAATGAGTGGGAAGGCCGGGATGGGATGAATACCACTTCTGGGATGCTGGTAGTGTTTATTTCTTGATCTAGGTATTACTGGCTACACAGATATGCTTACTTTGTGTAAAGTCATCAAGCTATACACCAATGATTTGTGCACTTGTATACTTTCATTAAAACCTTAGTTTAGGGGCGGCCTAGGTGGCTCAGTCGTTGGGCATCTGCCTTCGGTTCGGGTCATGATCCCAGGGTCCTGGGATCAAGCCCCACATCGGGCTCCCTGCTCCGCGGGAAGCCTGCTTCTCCCTCTCCCATTCCCCCTGCTTGTGTTGCCTCTCTCACTGTGTTTCTCTCTGCCAAATAAATAAATAAAATCTTTAAAAAAATAAAAAAAAAACCTTAGTTTAAAAAAACCTAATAAAATTTTGACAATTTAAATAGTTATATATAGTATACATACATAATTATATATAGACTGTTTCTAATTCAAATTACCACTGCTAATTTAAATGACCCATACATACTGCCACTCCTACCTGCTCTAATTCTTTTTCTTCTCTCCATCCCCATCCCCAACCCAAAATTAAGTCTTCCGAAAAAATAGAAAGTGAAACTTTTAAGAAAAATTTTAGGGTCAGAAGTAGATTAGGAAAAACAATAAATGTGTAAGGTAAGTGATTCTTGCAAGACTCTTCCACCCCACATGCTTATTTTGTCTATGAGGAAGCATTCCTATCCAAAAGGTCTTTGTCCAAATCACTTATTTCTATCTCTTTTACTGGGTCTAAAATACCAAAATTTGACTAAGTGATCAGTTTCTTAAAAATGCAAATGCATTTCAAAGGATTATGAAGTTATCAGTCATACAACTGTTCAGTAGATCTGTGGCTACTTTTAACGGAAAAATGAGTGATTCCACAATTTCTTTTACCATACAATCACTTTGCCAATAACATTCAATTTCAAAACACAGTGTCCTCATCCACCCCCATTTCTTTCAAACACTTCTTTGATCCTTTATCTCTGCCATGATACAAACCTGGAATGATTTCTACTTTCCATTTGTTAAATTCTACATCACTTCTAATTTTCCTTAAAGCCTGTTTTTTTTCCCAAGGATGTATGATTATGTGGGAAGAAACAATTACTAATGACGTATATATACCAACCCTGTCCAACTCAAAATATAACAGGTGAATAAAAAAAGTTCTATGTTCTTCCTCTTCCCCACTTGCTTCCTCCTAAGTGTCAGATTCTCATAAAGCCATGTGGTCTTATACATACTATGTTATACACTCTAGATGTAAGATACAAAATCAATACTTGAGTGTAAAAAGAATTCTCATATCTAAACTCAAGTCAGCAAACTAGCAAAGGCTAAACTGATTTAAGTCCATTATCAATACACGGTACTAAAGAAATCAATGCCAAAGATTGAATCCCTATAATAGCCAGTTAATTCCACTCTGAGGAAAAAAAAGATTTTGACACAACCTAACTTGACCATCTGGAAAATGAGTGTTGTTGCACACCAGAAGAAAACAGTGAAGCTAAGATTTTCTTTTTTTTTTTTTTAAGATTTTATTTATTTATTTGAGAGAGAGAGAATGAGAGACAGAGAGCACGAGAGGGAAGAGGGCAGAGGGAGAAGCAGACCCCCCGCTGAGCAGGGAGCCCGATGCGGGACTCGATCCCAGGACTCCAGGATCATGACCTGAGCCGAAGGCAGTCGCTCAACCAACTAAGCCACCCAGGCGCCCCGAAGCTAAGATTTTCACTATTACCAGAAAAATAATTTTAAAGCACAGGTTATTACTCCATTTCTATCACTCAATTTCAAAGCTTTGAAAAAACAGAAAAGTAGGCTCTCTTCACAAAAAAGATGAATAGTACCTCTTCTCTCATAAGATGTGGAAGTATTCCATAATGTTTTTAAAGGTTTAGGCACCAGTTGAGAGAACAGCATTTAATCATTTTTTTCTCCTTTTTTTGAACATAGTCACAATTTTCCATTCGTTACGAGGGCTAAACATTTGACAACTGGGTCTTTAGAAACTGGGGAGAGTAAGCCACTAACATACAGAACTTAAATTTGCTTTAATATACTATCTTATTTGCGGTTTTTTAGAACAAAAAAAATACACGACATATTCATTTTTAAAGTAAATATTTTTTATATTTCCTTAAACGAAAATAAATTATATAAGAAGTTAGTTGGTTTCATTTCTCTATTTTCTAAGGATTAAGTTTACACACATTTCTTGTGTTAACCTAACATATATAAAAACCCCAGGCTAGATATCTAAAGACATCAAGCTTTGGTGACAAAAGGATATTCAGTCCACAAACCTGCCAAAATTACCACTGAAGAATAACTGAACTCATATTTTTTTCCTTCCTGAAATAGTCTAGTCTATAACCATGAGCTAAAATGACTTAACACCTTTTACTCATAACTTATGAGTTATGCAAGGGAAATCTACCCCTTTTTGTACAATGAATGCTTAGTGATCTCAACAAGCTGGAAAAACATGCTGGCCAATCAGTGCAATCTCTTCTAGAGACAGATCTACATTAGAAGTAAAGTAATGATCAGAAGGTTACTTAGAAAATGTGAAAGCAGATGTTTAACAATCAATGGCATCAGACTACTGTACCAGCTTTCAGTAAAATAGAGGGGATAAGATAGGGGACAGATGTGCTTCAAAGGCTGTTATTCCATCCCCTAAATGTGATGAAGACATTCTGCCAAACGCATTTTGTTATCTCCTCTTGTTTATGGGAAGACTCAGTGATATAAATCAATTTTGAAATTCTTCTCTGCTATTTACTATGAATACTCACTGCTGATTAATGTCTATCTTACAGAATTGCTAAAAGGGTTAAAAGACATACTAAGAAAGTATCTGGCATAGACTCTAGTACATAAGCAGAAAGAGACCTATGTTTATTATTATTCTCAACACCAATTTCTTCCGTTTCCTTACTTTTTCTTTAAAGAATATTTCAATTCATTCTTATAATTATAAACCAGTCTCCCTAAGGTTATACGAAGTCAGCTAGATTGCATTTTCAGGTATGCCAGAAACTAACGACTCATACACATTTTATCTCTTGGGTTTAGTTTTATATACAACTGATTGCATTCCTTACTATTATTTTTAAAATTTTTAAAAGCTGCCATTCACTGAGCATCTATCAAGTGATAGATACTTAAATTTCTCAGCAATAATTTTTCCATAAGGCAAGTATTATCATCCCCCCATCTTAAAGATAAAGAAGTAAAGGCTCCAAGAGTTTACACTGCTTGCCCCATGTCAAACAGCCTGTTGATGGTGTAGCCAGGATCGGAACCCCCATTTAGCTAGCTGTAACTCTGAGCTCTATCATACTGCCCAACTGTCTCAACTCTTATATTTTGCTTCTTTATAATTTTATTTTCAAAGGCTAACCACTACAATTTGGGGGTACCTGGTCAGCAACCTCACATAAACTGGAATTCTCTGGAAGTTGAGAATGCAATTCAAAGGGCTGATTAAATTAGTAGTCTAAAACAAAATAACCCTTCAGAGACCAGTGGGACAAGACAGACACAAAATAAGAGTAACTTATTAGTTAGGAATAAACTGGAGGACAATAAAAAACCTCAAGTTGAAATAATTCATTATTATAGATTGTTTAGCTTCAAAATTAAGACAAACGGTAGGGGGGGCCTTAGAAAATACTCACTAGCCTTGAATTCTAACAAATTTAAGTTCAGGGGTCTTAACAGGTCAGGATCTACTGGTAGTTCTTGCTTTACCTGGTAGGTATCCAAGTTAGCTGATCTGTCCGTGGGTTTGCCAGAACTTCCAGTAAAGAAACAGAAAAGCAGTATAGTGACAACCCATAAGCCTCATCAGCAGAACTTTAACACTGGCATTGTCACTATCTCATTCCTACCCCTCAAATAATTTGTAAGCTTTGAGAAAACAGGCTCTCCTCCCCAAACACACACAAAAATGGGTTACATCTCTCCTTTCATGTATGTAAAAATTTTGAAGGGAGAGCAATGCCCCACAGTACTTAATCCCTAAAACAGGAAAAAATCATGTCCCTTGTCCAGAACTCTTCTATCAAAAAAGGTTGCAGAAGTTCCTTATTCTTGTATTCTGTAAGTTCCTTATTCTGAAGAACCTGAAGGTAAAATATCATGAGCTAGAATAAGCCCACAGAAAATATGATTAGCAAGCATGACTAGAACGCTAAGGAGTTTCCTGGCTGCTGCATATTACAAATAATGTAGCTCCATCAGGAATATTTCATGTAATACTATACGAACTCAATTACTTCAATAAGTTTAGTTAAAACAAAACCCTGTAGTTCCAGGGTCACAGGTGAGATTTTTATTCCATAAATATGAAATTAAAAAAAATGATTACTATTTTACTCTGTATAATCATTGCAGACTAGAAATTAATAGCAATACCCATTAATATATTGTATTCATTAAATTTCTTTAACTATAAATTATTACACAGTTAAAATTTCAGAACTTCAAAAGAATCTTATGAATTTTCTAGCCAGGAAGAAATTACACCTATTTTCAAAAACTTTCATATCAAGATTTTCAGTTGACAAATTTCATCTTTTATTAAAACATAATAAATGAGAAACTAATAATAGTGATTGATTCCAAGTAGGAGAATCTAGTATGTGAGGCAGGTGTAGGCAAGAAACTCTGGAATTTTAAATTATGTGCATTTATTACCTATTCAAAGTAATCAATTTTAACTACAAGCTAAAAGTGCTCAGAATACATAGCGCTTCTTCAGGCTTATTATAAGCTTTCCTCATACTTCTCCTAGAAAAAGACTACCAAAAAGATATTAAAATAAATTCAGCAGAACAAGTTGCAAAAGTGAAATCCTTGTAGGATTTTTAGAAGAAAAGAAATATAAAAAATCTAACCCCACACTACTTCCAGATTCACTGAGTCTGAAATGTATTATCAAAGTGTCCCTATGTGCAACACAAATTACTTTCTACTAAAGTAGTATGTGAAATCCTAAACTCTGGAACTTAAGCTAAAAGACCAAAACATATAATGATTAGTATTCCATCTTAAGACAGTGGGCCATTTCAGATAACATGAGTGAAGACAGCATTCCATGAAACACCCAGGCCAATTATTTCCCAATGTGGGTTATAAGTAATTCTCCCCCATGGAAGGCTTTGAAAAGTCCTTATAAAAATTCACTCTAGAAGACTATTTCTTTCTACTTCAAACATTGGCCATTACATACACAAGAAAGAGTGTGCGTGTGTGTGCGCGCGTGTGTGTTTAAGGACATATCAAGGAAGTTTTTAGATGAATTAACCTGTGGGTGAATAAGCAAAACCAGCCCTGACAAAATTTTTGCCTGAAAAAAAATACTATCTTGTAACTGTTCTATTACCACTAAAAAGCCCAAAATCCATCCTTTATGTGAAATATACAGACTGATTTAACTTGTCTTAAAAACAGTGAGTCTGACTTCAATTCCTGACCAGGAAAGCTGTCTGATCCACTATTATGTAACTCTATCCAAACTCTAATGTAAGAGTTACATATCCATTAAGAGTTAGTAAAAAAAAAAAAAAAAAAAAGTAAAACACACACACGTGTTAGCTGTAGTTCCTTAATTACCTTGTCAAAATTATGAAACCCAGCATATTCTTAAACAACAATAAAACCTCTCCTATCCAAACCAGAAATAGTGACACTCCGCATGCTCCATAAAACTTTTAAAATAAAGAGTATTCCTTTTGGCTAACTTCTGATCATTATCTGAACTGTACATTTTAAAAAAGTAATCAAATTGCCAATTTCTGAAGAATTACATATTTTACATAAATCTGGCAAAAACTTTATTAGTCTTTTAATTTAGCTTAATGTTTTATTCATTTTAAAGCCATTTATTTGCCCTCTAAAAGACCCACAGTCTTTTCCCTGAAGGCTAATCAGCAAGTTCTTTCCCCCTCTGTGCCAACATAGAATCTCCAGAACAGTTTCTACTAGCTGCAGCAAAGCAACAATTCTACAGTGCATCTGATTTACTATCTGGTTAGGTACATACTGAAATCTTGATTTCATGAACATCTTAGCTTACGCACATGAATGAAAAGAAAAGTGACACTCTGGCATGTCAATGCCAACAACCAAGTCACTTTACTTCAAAAGGAAACAGACTTTAGCAGCTAATAATTCACACAAATGAAGAAAAGTATCCAAGATAAAAGTACCTCAGCTAAGTTTGAAATTACACACACCGTGAAAAGGAGATTCAGAATAAATATTTTAAAATACACAATGAGACTAAATTAAGTTTGGCCAAACAGATTTAATTCAGCCCTAATGGTATGAACAAATCAGTACATCTTGAAAACGCTTACTTCTAGCAATTAAATCCTTACTATGCCAGGATTTCAATCTAGTGTCACTGTTTTCTCAAAAAATTTTGTGACACAACATATAGTGGAAGGAGACGAGTATTATTTGAATGGAACACAGGAAAACCCTGATATGCAAATGTGAAAGGAAATGATGAAACTACAAATATTTTTAATTTACAAAAAAAAAGGTAAATGTATCAAAGAATCATTAAAACATATTTGCCAATAATGTTACACAAGACCTCTAACTGGCTTGAAACATCACATTCTTTCAAGCAACATATAGCAAACTGCTTTCTCAAGGACTATCTGTAACAGTGACTAGTGAAAACCCTTTGAACTATTTTTCAGACTATCATCTCTCTTTTCCATTTAAGTATTTTCGTCAAGTACAACACTGAAACAGTTTTTAAGGAAATGTATAATTTTTAAAAGCCATTTAATCTCAATTCCCTTAATCAAAGGAGGTGTGACAACCAACGCATGTAAAATTAACCTTAATCCTCCAACGAAAACACGCAAAATGTCTCCTAACAATTCCCCTCCTCCTTAAAACAACAACCGTACACATAAATATGGTACTGACCTCCACCCCCACTGAGAGCAGCTAATTAATAAAGAGAATAGTTACGTTTGGAGACCAAGGTGCAACACCCTACCTCATAAACCTCCCAAAATAACCACATCATCAAACTAGAACTGAACATTATTTTTCCTAAACCAAGAATCCAACCCCCGGGAGCCTCAGCCCTTAGACAATGGTGGTTACCAGATAGAGCTGCACAGTTGGGTCCAAATGACACATTTCACTAGGCCTTGGACACAGCACACACTCACACTCTCCCAAGGGGCCAGCTGGAAAGAAGGGGCGTTCAAACCCCACTAGGAGACGGAGGGTGGCACGGTGGCGTAGGGGTTCGCTAAGGGAGGACAGGCGAGAGGGGTGGTCGATAGAGCGGAAGGGTAACTGCACCGCACGCGAGGGAGGGGGCTGGAAATGGCCGATGGATTCTATATTTATTTAAAGGTCTTGATTTAACGGGTCCTTCCCAAGGGTTCTGTAACGAAAGCCAAACTGCGCAGCAAACATTGTGGGGTTGGGAGAGTAGTCGCTGCTCCCCCTACCCCGTGACTAGGGAGGGGGGTGGGGGAAACAAGTTCCCCGGCCAACACCACAGACCACTCGGATTCCCCCCCTTCCCCCTCCTCCACAGGAAGGGGGAGGCTAACAGAGAAAAGGGGGAAAACAAGTTCCCCAGCCAGCCCCATCGCCCGATCACTCCCAGTTGTTCCCCCCACCTTCTGTTAGGAAGGGGGAGTCTCAACCGTGGAAGGCAGTAGAAAAGGGGGAAATCCCACCCTCTGCCTCCCCCCACCCTAGCCACCAACAGACTCCTGCGGGGTCCGTGAGCCAGGCGAGAAGCCAAAGGATGGGTGGGGGTAGAGGGTGCCGAGCCCCCGCAACCAAACAAAGCGCGGCCTGAGCGAGAGCCCGGGCGAGTGGGGAAGCCGCGGCTTTTCCTGCCAGCCGGGGCCCGGGCCGGGCTGACACTGCGGCACCGGCGGACCCGCCTCCGCTCAGCCTCCGTCTCCCACCCCCGGGGCGCACAGGCCTCCCCCGCCCGCCCCGGTCTCCCTCCCCGCGGGTCCCGGCCGGCCGGCGCCCGAGCCGGCGGGCGGCGGGGAGGGAGCGCGGCCTTACCCCGCTCGCCGGCGTTGTTCCGCTCCTGGGGCAGCGGCGGAGGCGGCGGCGGCGGCGGCGGAGGCTGCTGCTGCTGCGGCGGCGGCGGAGGCTGCTGCTGCGGCTGCTGCTGGGGCGGCTGCGGCGGCGGCTGCTGCGGGGGCTGCTGCTGCTGTTGCTGCACCGGGCGCGGCCGCGACACTCGCCTGGGTCTCCGGTTGGCGGCTCGGACGGAGTTCATTTGCCGGGCTGAGGTGGCGGCGTTGGCGGAGGGACACACACACACGCACACGCACTGCGAGCTCCGGGGCAGGAGAAGGGGGTGGGGAGGGGGAGGAAGGAAAGGGGGCGAGGGGAAGGGGAGATGGGAAGGGCGGAGGGGGCGAGCGAGAGCCCGAGTCCAAGAGAAAGGCCCGCGGAGACAGAGACCGAGCGAGGCCGGGCGGGCGGGCCTGACGCACGGGGAAGGCCGAGGCCGCCGGGCGGGGCGGCCGCGAGGGACGGAGACAGAAAGACGGGCAGAGCGAGAGAAAGAAAGAAAGGGCGTCCGCCCGCCTGGGGATCCCGAGGCGAAGCGCGGCGTCGGCGGGTGAGGAGACAGACTCCGGTCCCGCCGACTCCCGAGCGGCGTCTCCGGCGGCGGGGGGAGTGGGCGGGCGGGCGAGGAAGGGAGAAGGAGGAGAAGAGAGGGAGAGAAGGGAGGGAGGGAGCAGGGGGCGCCCGGCTCGTTTTTTTCCTCTTCCTCCCCCCACACCCCCTGAAAGAGATTTCTGTGAGGAATTTTTTCTCTTTCTTCGGCCTCTTCTCTCTCCTCCCCCCCCTTCTCTCCTCGGCGAAGGGGAAATGAGTGTGAAGGGAGGAGATAGAGGGAAAAAGAGGCGTCGTCGTTCCTCCTCCTTAAAGGAACCTTTCCTCCTCCTCCTCCTCCTCCTCAACCCCGTCGCCGCTGCTTCTGCTGCTGCTCCGTGGCAGGAGGAGCCATTGACACCGCCGGAGCCTCCACTCGCCCAGTGGGTCCCTCCCCGCCGCGGGGCTGGCCAGGGGCGCGGGGGAAGGCCGCGGGGCGGCGGGGGGAGGGGTGAATGGGCGGGGAAGCAGATGGGCGGGGATTCCAGCCAAGCAGCCAATGGGGAGCTTCCATACAACCTTCAGGCCAATGGGGCCTCCGCTCTTATGGCGGAGTCCCTTCCTTCAACGCCCTGTTTCCTCTCTCGGGTTTCCTCCTCCCTCGCAGAGGAGGGGGAAGGAGGGATGGGGGAGTGTGGTGGGGCGGGTGATAATGGGGAGGTATCAGGGCATATAATAGAGCGGGGGGTGGGCGAAGAGAGCGCTAGTGCGTAGCGACGATTCTAGGAGAGGGGGTGCTCGGAGGGAAGGGCGGGGGCTGCTGATGTAATGGGGAGAAGTGATTAATCCTTTGGTTCGCCTTTTCAGTCCTTCCCCCCCCACCACCACCACCTTCACCCGATTTTTTAAGCAGGAAAAAAAGTGGAGCCAGGGAGCCGATCCTTGGTAACTCGCGTTTTCTGTGGTAGGTAGGTTCAAAGTGTGAGCTGTAGGGAGCGCTAGAGATTCTGTGCCCTTTAGCCCAGCTGAGGGTATTTGCAAACCTTGGAGATCCAATTCACTGAGCTTTCAGCTTGTAACCGAAGTTTGGAGTACTTTCCTAATCGTAGCCTAAGAGGAGTCACCTAAGTCTTGAAAAGGTTTTGGTAAATAGGCAATAGACCTTTGGTCAATTTCTTTTTTGGAAACGTGGTCTATATTAATGTTCAGGAAAATACTATGTGAGAAAAGGAGGGAAGTAAATGTGCTGAGGTTATGATTGTTTATGTGATTTAAGAAAAAAATTTTTTTTAGATCCCACAAACTCAAAGGAAAAGGAAAAACCCCAGGAGGAATTATCTTTTGTATCTGTATCGGGTCCCCTCAGCATAATCTGTCCCCAAGGAAAACGCGTTTTTATTCCCTAGCTTTTGTTGTGAAGACGGAAAAAGTACCCTTTCTCAATTCGCTTCGCTCTCCCTTTTGTTTATCATTTTATGGATGTGGTAAAACTCGCAGTTTACCTGATTCTCTGGTTTTCAGACCTTTGGGTGATTTCTCTCTTATTTGAGTTTGATCAGTTGCTGCTAGGTTTGAGATAGATAATTAAGCGGTTTACAAAGTATGATAAAGGCTGAGAGGCAGAAAAGTGTGTACTTGGGGAAAGGGGAGTGAAGGGCAAGGACAGATGAATCGTTATTGTGCAGGGTGTTTGAATCCCTGATTTGATTATGTGACTCTAGGCAAATTACCTTTCTAGATAATGAGGGTTCCTCACCTTTTAATAAGAATTTATTTTGGATGACATAATCCTCTTTTCAATTTTTAAAAATTCTGTAGTTCTGAGATGATCTCTTTGGTCCTGAAAATGTTGAAACTTAGATCTAAGTTTCCGTCTCCAAAAAATATTTGAGAAAGGGCTTTGTTAGAAAACAACTGAAGAACTCCAGATTTTTATGGTTGTTAGCTAGGTGCCAATGGGTAAAATTTTAGATTTGGTTCAGATAAATATAAGGGGAGGGGGAGGAAAATTACTTGCTATTATACATATAGGTGGATCCATAATTCTGATTTTTCTGAAAATTTACTTTTTTATTCAACAAGCACTTATTGGTTCCTTCTGTTCCATCTGCATTACTATGTAAGGTGCTATGGGAAATACCAAATAAAAGGCAAAAACCTTGGGCATAAAGCTTTTGTAATTTGGCATGGCAGAGGTGAAGATTTACTTATATTAATTCAGATGTACAAAAAATATATAGCTTGTTTATTTTCTGTAATGTTTAACCTTCTCGAGTCCGTACATTCTCTGTCTTTTTTAACATAGAGGTTGAATCTTTGAGATTTACCCACCTCCCTCTCGTTCCAAGATACGTATGGGGGTTGAGGGTTGCCATATAAGGTGAATAGATTTCATATCTTTGGTATCCTAGATTTTATTATGACAGTTGTCTGGCATGTGGCAGTAAGATGCCTTGTTCTAACAAAACCAGTATATTATGATCATGATTTTCTGATAGGTGGAAGTAAAGTGTCTCGAGAAAGGAAGTGTCTTTTTCTAATTTACACAGTGACTGGTGGGTTGGTAGCAGCCCTGAGGGCTGGGTAGACTTACATGGCATCAGCAAAAACCCCCTTGGCCACCTCTTGTGTTATCCACAAGAGGTATGGAGTGGCTTCTACGGTCTGAAAGCAGGACTGATAGCCCCAGAGGCAAAACTGGTCATTTCTGTTTCTTTGAGATATCATGCCGGTTCCTTTACTGAAGTACATACATGAGCCATTTGCTGTATCTATTGCAGCCTTAGTACTGACTGACCCCTGATCTCTGCAGGTCCATTGATTCTCACAGTGCCATTCTCTCTCCTCATGGAGACATACGGGAACTTCCTGATTCCCCGAACACCACGTGTAGGCCTTGATGAGCCAGGAGCCTTGCTTTGGGCTTATCTATTGAGCCATCTCCCTCAGCCAATGTTGCATTATTCTCCCTGCGTCATATTGAACATGCCATTAAGCTGAAAGCTGAGTTTCTAGAGGACTCAGCCTCCCACAGGCATGCTCAGGGAAGCGAACCACTATCCCCTGTTTCCTTGGATTTCCCCAAATCTATGTGAACTGTAGACCTCCAGTTGTAGTTTCCACCCTAAGAAGGGGTGGAAGGTAAGCATGCTGGGTCTGATTACCTCTTCCTTGTATCCCTTTTTTCTTTCCATCATCCCTCAGGGCTATAGGAGATGAATTTTTCTCCTTCTTGTATGTCAGGAGCTTTCCTTATGTACCATATCCTGTTCATTCTTGTGATGGCATCTGCTCTGCTCCCTTTCTTGGAGCCATGATGGCTGATAGAGTGCCAAGAGAGAAACTAGTTTAACAATAATGGAACACCTATTGGGAGATAACAGAAAGTATTATCCTATCCCCGTATCTGTCGTTCCTACATATTTTTAGTCTACCTCATGGGATTAAATGTTCGAATCATCTTTGTGCAGAAGTGTTCAAAGCCATCTTAAAATTGTGGAACTTGGGAGTTGTTAGAATGGGCCTTGGAGATCATTTAATTTTTATTCCTGTATTTGACAGACTGGGAAACTAAAGTTCAAAGAGGTGAGGTGACAAAACCAAATCCCATTACTGCAAAGTTACTGTCTGTCAGTACAGTGCCCATTCCATTCACAGGTATTTATAGGCTCAATTCTTCCATAAAAACCCCAAGTATTCCAGATAGTGTTATCCATTGCCAGGTCCACCTGTGTTAGTAAATAATCCCATCAATTAGCTATTATAGAAATTATGTGTGACAGAAAACAGGAGAAAAATGTAAAGGGGGTTTTTATTTGGGATGGGAGTCTCCCAGAATGAGTGCAGTAGACACTTAGCATAATTTCAGAGGACTAAATTCCCTCCAGGTTTGCTCTCTCTTCAAGAACATTTGTGTTTGTTTTTCTCAACTAATTACTGGTGCTTAACAGGTTAGTGTACTTAAAATTATTTCTTTATCAAACCTATCACAATAGCAGTAAGAAAAAAAAATAAGCCCTTGAATCATTTTAATACCTGGCAGGTGATATTTACTGTGATTTTTATTTTTTTATTTTTATTTATTTGTGTATTTATTTTTTTATTTTATTAACATATAATGTATTATTTGTTTTAGGGGTACAGGTCTGTGATTCATCAGTCTTACACAATTCACAGCGCTCACCATAGCACATACCCTCCCCTACTGTGATTTTTAAATGGCAGTTTTTACCATGTCAGAGATTCAGCCTCCCTTTCCTCTGTCATGCCATCATCTAGTCCCAAGCCATCAGTACTCAGTCAGTTACATAAGACACCTCAGAGCTGCTCACTCCTTTTATGTCATTTAGGAAATTAGTTTGATCTGAATATGGTTTTCCTGAAGGAATAACCAGCTGTTTAAAATATCCTTGTTAGAGTATGAATGACTTATCTCACTAAGCTGCAGAAATTCATTCTTTAGTACATGCTCAGATAATATTTTATCAGTTAGGCAGTGAAAATTAACTTGGAGCTAAGGATTTAAACTTAATGTATATGGGGGAAACCTGGTAAGCACGCAGTCCAATGATACTTGTAATAGAGGTTATCTTTAAAGAGTTATAGATTTGAACTTTAATACCCTTCCCTGTGGAATATAATAGAGACATAGCTCTCTTAAAAAATTAATTATGTGCAAGATTTAGGATGGGCTGTGATAGGCAGTTGTAAATCTTTATTTTTGCTTTTTAAAAGCAGAATCCAATTTCCAAGCATTGAGAGAAGATGAGGCCAAATGATGGAAGTTTGTTATATTATGGAAGAACTGGTAGGTGACCACCGTGTGGGCAGATGTCAGAGCGGAAGACCAACCGGGAGCTCTGCCACTTACTAGCTATCTAGTTTTGGGCAAATTACTTAGCCTCCTGTGCTTTAGTTCCTGCATCTGTAAAATGAGGGTGATAATAGTCCTTCCTTCACTTGATTGTTGTGAGGACTGAGTAAATCAATACCTATAGTACGCTTGGTGCGTAGTGGGGGCTCAGTAAACTGTCAGCCACTGTGGCTGTTGCCATTGGTGCTGGTGTTATTTCAGGCCTTACTCGATGACTTTCAAAACTACACAGACACGGGACGCCTGGGTGGCACAGTCGGTTAAGCGTCTGACTCTTGGTTTCCACTCAGGTCATGATCTTGGGGTCGTGAGATGGAGCCCCTCTTCGGGCTCTGTGCTTAGCAAGGAGTCTGCTTGAGATTCTTCCTCTCCATCTGCCCCTCCACCTCTCCACCCTCTCGAAAATAAACAAATAAATAAGATCTTAGACAAAAAAACTACACAGACATTATATGTAGGGAAGCAGGTAAGGCTCTTGTTATAAATGTGCCTAAAAAATGAATACTACTAGATATTTTTTTTACAAGGTACATTGGAGACAACACCAAAGGGAAGAGTCCGTGAAGATCAGGCATGGGTTGGTGGGAGACCTCCCTGCAGGATTTCTCCACTCAGGCGGTATTTGAACTGAGCATCTTATGGCAGATGCAGAATGCTTTGGCATTTTTTCACTATGGGAGCCTCTCAAGTGAAAGTCTAAGGATTAGTCAGGAAACGAATGCATAGGCCTAGCAAGAAAAAGAAAGGAGACAGCAGTTGGAGGTTTATCCGTGTCAGTGGAAGAGTTGGCTGTGTTTAAGTAACAGGTTAAAATTTAAAAACTTGCTTGGGCCCCCTTGGAAGGAATTGGAATGATAGAAAGACATGGAACAGGAGCAGAGAAAGAAGTGGCAGAAATTAATACACGAAGTAGTCTAAGTTACTCAAAGACTGGAGAATCTGAAAGCTGGAGGAAGTGGGGTTTAGGGGAGGAGCGTAGGTCAGAGGACGTATTAGACCCCTCTGTGATCCTGAGATGATCACTTTGGGAAGCATCAGTAGAAACTTCAGATTCAGGAATCTGTGGAGAGTGATAAGCCAGCTAAGATACGTTTCAGGAAAGCGGATCTTGCTAGCAAAGTTAATAGACCTAAAGAGTTCTAGAGCAGGAAACAGTGGGTCATAGAGCAACTGGGTCATAAAGTTTAAAGAGTCTTGGGCCTGGAGTGGACAAATGCAAAGAAGACCAGCTGCAAGCCTACAAGCATGGACTACAAGGTCACCTATTATGAATGTGGGGTGCTGTGTTCACACATGGGGAAGGAAGCTATGTCACTTGATAGAGACCAGTCTCCTCCGTTTGACATGTCTTTCAGGCTAGGAACACCAGACTCAAAAAGGAAATGGAAATAGAAGTGTTCAAAACATTAGAAGAGAAAGAGGAAGATTTGGGTGTGATCCAGACATTAGAGATGCTGCCACTGAAAACCTCCTCATGTCTCTTGGCACCTAATTGGACTCTATGTCTCTTCTTGAAAGAATCTCTGGCAAGGATGAGGATTAGTCTTAGACCAATCAAACTTGCCCCGATAGCTTCACATGTGCTCAGTGGGTGGAGGGTCCGTAGGAAAAAAGGAGGTTTTTTTGAGAAAAAGGAGGAAGGTGTTGTATAGGAAGTCAACTATGTCATTAAAAGCAACTACGTTCTATGTCAGAATTAACCTCTTGTTTGGAAGTTTATCGCAACTGAATTTAAATTCACATGTAGCAGTTGGAAAACTGACATGTCCTAACAGGCATCCCTGCAAGGTGGAAACCAAAAAGCTGTTCTCTCTTCAGCCTTTGTTTCCCGTACGTTATTCCCCTTCCCCCAGGTAACAGTCTGCTGCAGTCTCTGATGGGCAACAGCAACGAGGGGCTGTCTGTTCACGGGGTCCTAGGAACATCATCTTCTTTGCAAACTGCTCTCACTGCAAAAGTCACATTTGCTTCTACATTTGTAGGACTCGAGAGATTTGGGTGGGTTACTGCCTTCTGAAGGTGCTACCCCTTCAGGAAGAAGGCTCAGGGTACAGTGGCTGCCGAAGGAACCCAAGCCCCAAGGCACTTGAAGGAGAATCTTCTGACAGGGACTGAGAGGCTCAGAAAACCAGGGAGAAGAGTAACTGGACTTTTTTAAGTCTTTGGAGTTCAATTTACGGTAGAAAGAGGAATTCATTTTGGACTTGAATTTCTCTCTTCCTGTTGTCATCACTCCATTTTTAATCATTCTGTGTTGTTTTATTTGGACTTTTGAAAGTAATCTTCTCTGTTGACCAGTTTCGGACAGTGTGACTATGTATGACTTCAAATGGGAAATGCAGTAGGGAGTGAATATTTGGCCGAGGGGGCAGTGTGGCCTTGAAGTTAAATTGATTAATGATCTGTTATGACCCATTACAGAAACTCTTAGGGGGACCAGTTTACCTGTGCATCTCAGTGGTCCCAGGAAGTTATAGCGAGGAGCAGTGGTAATGACCGGGGGAGCTGCTGATCTCTCTTAGTTGGACAACCTTGGCTGAACAAACATTTGCTTATTAAGCCCAGTTGTTAAAGAGAAAATAAACAATGGGGGGGGGTGTTCAGCTTTTCTGCCAGAGCTCACAAAGGAGGAAACTTCCACTCCAACCTTTGCCTCTATTTACCCTCTTGTTAGAGCCTCCCCACATGGAAGAAGTGATTTGTCTGGTCAGAGATTCTGGGGACACTAGAGGGAAGGATCATGACATTGAAAGACACTTTCCTTTCTTATGAGCCCTAGTGCTGCTTTTTTATTTCCTACCCAGAGGAGTAGTAGGCTGCTTTGCACCTATTGTCTCCAGGGGGGAGGGTAGGGAGCTAGGGATGGGCCATCTCTGGTAAGGAGGCCTCATTGTCCCCCTCTCCCCTTCCTGTTCTCAACTCCATGGGTCTGGCAGGCCAACGTCATCCTGGCACCTGGCCAGGTAGGTGGACTTGTGCTCAGCTATTCACACCCCTCTCTCAAAGTCTTGTTCTTATCCTCACTCCTACTCTTCTTTCTTCTGGCATACTTGAGGGGGTCACAGGATTTAGATTTGGGGTTGGAAAAGCAAGAGGCCTCACTTAGACCTCCTGGCCTGTGCCAGCCTTGATCCAAGCTTTAAGTTTGGGCATTTGCCTGCTGACCCAGAAAATGACCCTGGGGTTCTCACTGGGGCATGGACACAGGTGTGCATGTTCCCTCGAGTAAGTTGATCAGTAGAAGAGGTGAGGCTGCTAGCATTTGAATTTGGAATTCTACCCCCAATTTTTAACACTGTTTTGGGGGACAGATGGTTATTTTCTACATCTTAAAGCCATGAAATGTATCTTGCAAGATGTTGCCTAGTTCAGAAATTCCCAAAAGAAAAATGAAAAGAACAAGAACTTCAGAAAAGTTAGAACTGTTTTTGTGACACAGAAACTGGAAAAAAACACAAGACCGTGTAAATGTATTTTGAGCAAGATTTTGTAGTTATAATTTACCTCTATGCTTGGTGAGTAACTATTCCTGTTCAAGTTATAAATGAAAAATGTGAAATGAAAGACAATTCCGAGTAAGTGGAAATATTGTTATATTCAATGCATGTAATAAATTCTTTACTTTAACCATAAAGAGTTATACATTTTATATTAATAGAAAATGAATCTCTCTCTGTCCTCAGCTATTTAAACAATATTGGTTTGAAAGGGTGCCAGATGACTCCTTTCCCCAAGGCCCCCCGTATGACTCTCTGAGCCTTTCGGATCTAAGCCTTTCACTCTATCATTTATCTAATGTTGCTTTGTTTGTGCCACCTACTACACAGCCCTCAGATTCCATGGGTCCTTTAGAAAAGACGTGCTATTGCAAGGAGTGATGGGGGTGGAGAGGACTAGGGTAAAAATTGAAAAGATAAGGAGACTCACTCCACACCTATTAGAACAGCCCAAATCCTGGAAGCTGACCACACCAAATGCTGGTGAGGTGAGGAACAACAGGAACTCTTATATTATTGCTGGTGGGAGTGCAAAATGGTGCAGTGACTTCAGAAAACAGTTTGGTGGTTTCTTTTCTTTTCTTTTTTTTTAAGATTTTATTTATTTATTTGAGAGAAGGAGAGAGAGAGAGCATGAGAGGGGGGAGGGTCAGAGGGAGAAGCAGGCCCCCCACAGTTTGGTGGTTTTTTTACAAAATGAAACATACTCTTGGGACCCCTGGGTGGCTCAGTCGGTTAAGCGTCTGCCTTTGGCTCAGGTCGTGATCCCAGCGTTCTGGGATCTAGTCCTGCATCGGGCTCCTTGCTCGTCAAGGAGCCTGCTTCTCCCTCTGCCTGCCCCTCCCCCTGCTTGTGCTCTCTCTTTCTGACAAATAAATAAATCTTTAAAAAACAAACGAACAAACAAAATGTTCTCTTACCATAAGATGCAGTAATCACACTTGTTGATATTTACCCAAAGGAGTTGAAAACTTATGTCTACAGAAAAACCTGCACACGGATGTTTATAATAGCTTTATTCATAATGGCCAAAACTTGGAAGCAACCAAATGTCTTTCAGTAGGTGAATGGATAAATGAACTGTGGTACATCAAGACAATGGAATATTATTCAGCACTAAAGAGAAATGAGCTATCAAGCCATGAAAAGACATAAAGGAACCAGAAATGCATATTACTAAGTGAAAGAAGCCAATCTGGAAAGGCTACATATTATATGAGTCCAACTGTATGGCATTCAGGAAATGGCAAAACTACGGAGACCGTGCTGATCAATGGTTGCCAGGGGTTAGGGAGGAGGGCGGGTGTGACAGGCAGAGCACAGAGGGTTTTTTGGACAATAAAACTCTGGGTGATACTATAATGGTGGATTCATGTCATTATCAATTTGTCTAAACCTGTAGAATGTACACCAAGAGTGAACCCTAATGTAAACTGTGGACTTTGGGTGATTATAACATGTCATTCATTATAGGTTCATCAATTTTAACAAATGTACCACCACACTGGGGGTGGTACACTTCAGGTCAAAAACCTGGGGGAGGTTATGCATGTGTATGGCAGGGGGTATATGGGAAATACCCTACTTTCTGCTCAATTTTCCTGTGAACCTAAAACTGCTCTAAAGAAATAAAGTCTATTAAAATCACACACAAACTTTTTTTTTTTTTAAATCCGTTTTCTGTTTTACTTTCCAAAACACTGTATTGCCAAACAGACTGCCCACACATGTGATGGAGGTTCACTCCCTAAACGCTGCTTTAGAGGGAGAAAGGTAATAAGCCTCAGTCACGAGTCAACCATGTAAAATGACCTTGGCTTTATGAAGCTCCTGCCCCTGTCATATTTCTGTTCAGTATGCAGTGAATCATTAAGGTCGGCACTTAAATTTATATATAAAATAATTGTTGAGAAAATGTTAGTATTTTTGTTCACTACGCAACTGGAGAAGGGGCCTTGGTGTGGAGGTCCAGGTTTTGGGGTGTGAAACAGTGGGGAGTCTTACCCAATCCATTCTCATAACTTCCCCTCCCCCACTTCAAGAGAACCTCTGACACTGCAAAAATTTACACTTACGGAAATTGAAAATTAAGGAACTGATCTTTTTGTATAAGTAAAACCCTCCAAGCTACTACTTACCTAAGATCACAAATGAAAGGAGTCAGACTTTTGAAAACAAACAGATCAACAGATTAAACACCCTTGAGTTCTAATGACCCTAGTTAAAAATCCTTAGTTAAAAAGTAAACAATTAAGAGATACTCATCAAAGGTGGATAGCTTTTAGCATATAAGCTTGTAATTTTTTTTTTTTTAAGGAAACACTACTTGGAATCCATCTTATCCTAACAAGAAGGTAATAGAGCTCTCCAGTCATTATAGACCTCATTTAAAGGACCAGGCCCCACGACAGGATGTGTCTCCCTTTTGATATAGATCAACTTTATTATGTGACTTAGTTTAATGAATGCTTAACATAGAAGTGAGGGTATTTTTTGTTTTAGAATATAGTTTGTTATTAGTCTTCAGGTCAAAATCCTTTGGGAAATAAGTGGGCAGGGCAAGATTTTTTCACCTACAAACTAGGGTTGGGTGAGCAAATACAATCAGATATTCTTAAAGTGTCCACTGATGAGACCCCTTTCAACCTTACTTCTTCTTCTTTTTTTTTTTTAAAGATTTTATTTATTTATTTGAGAGAGAGAGAGCATGAGAGGGGGGAGGGTCAGAGGGAGAAGCAGACTCCCCGCCAAGCAGGGAGCCCGATGCAGGACTCGATCCAGGGACTCCAGGATCATGACCTGAGCCGAAGGCAGTCGCTTAACCAACTGAGCCACCCAGGCGCCCCAACCTTACTTCTTGAACCTAAACGCTTTTCTCTGTTCCCTTGATTTCCACCTCTAGTGTCCAGCCTTTGATGATTTGGATTCTGATCACCTCACTGTGTATCCTGTTTGTTGGATCTGCACCTCCCAAGATCCTAATCTGGACCCTGGGCTGATAATTTGACCAAGACTTCCTGTTTCCTTGCTTGATAATTTAATCTGGCACTATAATGAAGTAGAAAAAACCTAGGCTTTGCAGTCACACAGCCTTGGGTTTACATCCTGACTGTACCACTAACTGGTCGGATTTGGGTAATGCACCTCTCTGAGGATCAATTTCCTTTTTGGTATAATGAGGATATTAATACCCACCTCAAAATATTATTATGATTGAAAGTAGAGAGAGGTAATGGTTACACATTGTGTCACTGAATTCTACACTTAAAAAAGTTTAAAATGGGAAATTTTATGTTATGTGTACTTTACCACAATTGTTAAAAAAAAAGAAGAAGAAATATGGTTGTAAAAATTAGCCTATAGCACACACATTGCAATGCCCGGCACATAGTAGGCTCTCAACATATAGTAACTGTATGGCATAGAATATTTTATGTTGCAAGTACCAAAAAAGCCCAACTCAAACTGGTTTAAACATGGGAATGTTCATGAAACCGAAAAGTCCAGAGGTAGGGTAGGCTTTTGTCGATTAGTTTATTTCACTAAGGATTGTTTAAGTCTTTAGTCACTAAGAGTTCAGTTTCTTTCCATCTTTCCACTCTGCCTTTTGCATTGCCAACTTTATCCTAAAACCAGCAACTCGTGATCACAAGGTGGCCTACCTATGGCTCCAAAAAAATACAGGTTCCCTCATCCACATCTAGGGAGAATGACTTGGTCCCAGCAGCCTAACAAGTATCCTGATATTCACTTGCTTAAATCACATGCCTGCCCTGGGAACCAAAAGTTGTGCATGGGATGATGGAATGTGATGGTTGGTTTAAGCCAACCAGGCAGCAGGTCAGCTTCCCCGAAAGCACATGGGCTGCATAGGGAGAGGTGGATTCCTCAAATGACAATCAAGAGACTGTGGGGGAGAGAAGGCAGAGCTGAGACACTAGGGAGACAACCAACAAAAGTCCATTTTTGTAGCTATTATCATTATTATTGGCTTTCTTGGCCCTTAGCCCTTGGCTCTTGGCTATTTCTTTGAAAATCATTAAAAAAAAAAACAAACCTAAGATCTTATTTTGAGTAAGTGTATTCTTTCTAGCGAAGAAAGATCAATAAGTATAAAGGTAAGTTTAATGTAACTGGCTATTAGGCATCTGGAACACCAGCCAAACAAGCAGCAAAATGCATTGAATAAAGAGGTTTATCGGGAATGAATGTCAGAGATGGAGAGCAAGGAGGAAGCTAGAAAGATGGTAACTTGCCGAAGTGCCAACCCCAAAGGGTGAGATTAGTTACTGGCCTATTCTTCACTGGTGCCAGGTTAGAAGCCATGACCTGGGTCAGGACAAAAGGGGTGTTCCCCAAAGCAGAGTTGACAGAAGAAAAATCTAATTAAAACCCCATTTTTACCGTTCTGCATGTGCTTTTGCAGCCACCACCTGCCCGTCTCTGAGATTCCTCTCTTTTTGAACCAGCCCCCATCTAATGACTCACTGATGTCTGCCAATTTTATTTCTGTCCCTTCTGCCAAGAAGGCTCTTCAGCAACCTTTTGCTGCATTTCATCTGGCTAATTTCTACTCATTGGTTAAGACTTTACACTGTGTCTTTTCTTCCCAGTCAGGTCTTCCAGTGCACCACCGCTGCCCCACCTCCCACCCCCAAGACACACTCCACAGGCTGATGCAGGTAATCCTGTTTGGTACTCCCTCCCTGTAATCAATAGCCAGTGGCTTAATGATTTGTTTTCTTGTCTGGTCCCAACCCCTGACGACTCTCCCCACCCCACGTTAAGGCTTCTGAAGAGTAGGGACTTTATCTTAGTCATCTTGGGTTCCGTGATGTCCCGCACAATGGCTGGCACATAGTAGGAGTTTAATGAATGAAAGAGGCAATACCGGGCGCCTGGGTGGCTCAGTTGGTTAAGCGACTGCCTTCGGCTCAGGTCATGATCCTGGAGTCCCGGGATCGAGTCCCGCATCGGGCTCCCTGCTCGGCAGGGAGTCTGCTTCTCCCTCTGACCCTCCTCCCTCTCATGCTCTCTGTCTCTCATTCTCTCTCTCAAATAAATAAATAAAATCTTAAAAAAAAAAAAAAAAAGAAAGAGGCAATACCTTCAGTTGCCATCTGATATCTTCTTACCCAGGACTTAAAAAATAGGACACATAAAAACCAAAGTGTTCTCTCTACCTAGATAGAAGTTGGGAATGAGGAATATGGAGCCACAGAGATTTTTCGCAGGAGTTTGAAAGTGGTGAAGGCAGAATCAAAATTTTCAAGAAAATCCAGAATATCTCTTTTCCTTTTCTGTTCTCTATCTTCAAACACTGTTCCCACTCCCAAACTGTTAAAAGATATTTATTTTTCCTGTTTAGTCACATAGTGTTCACAATTTTTTTTTAAAGATTTTATTTATTTATTCATAAGAGACAGAGAGAGAGAGGCAGAGGGAGAAGCAGGCTCCCCGCTGAGCAGGAAGCCCGATGCGGGACTCGATCCCAGGACTCTGGGATCATGACCTGAGCCGAAGGCAGACGCTTAACCATCTGAGCCACCCAGGCACCCAGTGTTCACAATTTTTATGTTGTTTTTTTTTTCCCCAGAGAATAAGGATGTGATTATTACATGAAAGTGACCATTATAATAGTTCAGACTTCTAAACACTGGTTATTGGCATTTACAGAGTGAAGCAAGCCACCTGAACAAAATACCAGGTACTCAGTAAACTTACTGAAATACCTCATTCTGGTTACAGAGAGCTCATATGACCTTTATGTAAGGAATTTGTTGACTGTTTAATTTATTTTTCCATTTTGAAACAGAGATTCATCCATTATAGGAAAGGAGCCAATTATTGGGTAAACGCAGTAACACCTAATGACTATACCCTCTGGTATTTAGTCTCAAAACATTTTGCATTTCTTAGCATACAGAATTAAAAGTATTTTAGCATTACACTAAAATGAGATTAAATATAATTTTTAATGTTCCGGGAGGTAGACCACTCAGCCCTGTTTCTCAAGCAGGCTAGCCAGTAGGTCTCGTGCTTTGCCTGGTGGTTAGGTTTTGACAAGAACCTGAGGGAAGAAGTTATAGAACTGAGGGCTCACCTTGACAACTTCTTGTTGGTTTCTGGTTATTTAGGATTATTTGGAGGCACAGCCAGCCACAGGCAAGTTTCCTAATGTAATGTAATGTGTCTTTAGGCAGCATTCCTGCATGACCCATGACTGCTTTCAAGCCCCCTTCTCCCTACTCTTGGTGTCCTTCCTGCCAGGTCCTCATGCTCTCATGCCTTTCTGACCAGAGCAGAGGTCCAGACCATGCTGTTCCTACATAATGACCCACATGTATTTTTTATTTTTTTAATTATTTTTTTTTAAGATTTTTATTTATTTATTTGACAGAGAGAGACACAGCAAGAGAGGGAACACAAGCAGGGGGAGTGGGAGAGGGAGAAGCAGGCTTCCCACCGAGCAGGGAGCCCGATGCGGGGCTCGATCCCAGGACCCCGAGATCATGACCTGAGTCGAAGGCAGACGCTCAACGACGGAGCCACCCAGGCGCCCCAGTGACCCACATGTATACCTTTCTCTGACTCCCGTCACTCTCCAAGGCGTCCCATAAGAGTTATAATAACTTTCTTATTTTAAAGTACACTTCAAAAAATCACATTTTAGTGTTTTCTCAATTCTAAGACATACTCCCCCCCGCCCAACACACACATTTTGGTGTTTATAAGATTAGAATTAATTTCACATTCTTTTTTTTTTTAATTTTTTTTTTTTTAAGATTTTATTTATTTGCGAGAGAGAGAATGAGAGACAGAGAGCACGAGAGGGAGGAGGGTCAGAGGGAGAAGCAGACCCCCCGCTGAGCAGGGAGCCCGATGCGGGACTCGATCCCGGGACTCCAGGATCATGACCTGAGCCGAAGGCAGTCGCTTAACCAACTGAGCCACCCAGGCGCCCTAATTTCACATTCTTTTTCTTTTATCTCCTAAAAAAGTGGTTACTACATTTTTGGTCACTTCTACAATCAAAAGTGTCTTCGAATTGGAGAGCTGTAGTATGAACATACTTCACAGGAGGTAAGTTTTTTTTGAGCCCGGTATTGTGGTATGTGGAGACTGGTACTATCACATCTAATTCAAGCAGGAAAAGGACTTTAGAGCAGGACTATATGAATAGTTTAGACAAAACAAACTAGTTAGTTGGTCACCTGGACTAACTGTTGTCCAGATAATGATCTTAGCCCTCCTCACCCCTTTACATTGCCTCATTTGGGAATTGGGAGCCAAGAAAATGTGAAGCTAAATGTCTGTATCATATAAAAGATAGGGACCATAAACTTTCCTTCTGTACAAATCATCCTAAAGCCATTAGTATCGAATACGAGGCTAGGGTTATGAACAGAACTCTCCAGAACTTTTCCATATGGATGACCAGTTATCTCAAACTACCCCTAAGGTCTTCCCTGAAATGACTGTACCTTGATCTCATCTATCCTTGCTAAGGAGGCAATGACTGTTTGGTCACTGGCCTGTGGAGGGGGCAGACTGTCAACATAACCATGAACACACATGGCTCCTGCCTTGGGTCGAATATTCAGAGATATCTGAGCCCCATTTACGATACTGAGCAAAAATACACAATAGTTTCCTAAAATATATAGAGGAAGACAATCACAAGTTAAAAAAAATTTTTTTCTAGGTATTCCCTGCCAAACCATCTTAGTTGTTAAAATAAAGAATAAAATGGAAATTCTGAGAGCATGCTTGTCCCTAACATTTGCAGTACAAGAGTGCAAGGAGAGGGCTATATACAACGGGTCCAACTCATTAAGTTGTAAATTAAGGTAAAAAAACCATTAAATAAAGGTGTTCTATCCACCTTCCCTGACAAATATACCTTTATTATGACAAAAAAGTTTTAATGTATAAAGCAATGCTTTTTATGACTGAAAGTCAGTTAAACAGCAAAAAAGACTGGACTTAATTATTATTATACATTTGGGTGTTGATGGGCTTGTGATGTTTGGATGAGTAATGAGATAAAGATGTACATAAGTCATAAATTACCACATATTTATTTTGTGTTTTTTTCCAGGAAAACCCTAATTATAATGTTATAATCCACATAGTTTGAGTTCTGTTGACACCAATAACAAAACTTTTCCTAAATCAATGTACTTTTTAGCTTTTTGTTTAACTTTTTATTATGGAAATTTAAAAACATTTACAAATAAACATTTACAAATGTAGATACAGATTATAAAGAACTCCACTGTACCTGTCATCCAGCCTCAATAATTATTCACTCTTAGTCAGTCTTGCCTCATCCATACTCCCCAACTCTCTATATCCAATTATTTTGAAGCAAATCCTAGATATCCTGTCATTTTATACATAATATATCAATATGCATCTCTAGAAGAAAGGACCTCTTAAAAAATTAACCTTAATACTATTTTCATATGAAGAAAGTAATTCCTTAATATTAGATGTTTTAAAAATTTGTTTTGAGGGGCGCCTCGGTGGCTCAGTCAGTTAAGCATCTGCCTTCGGCTCGGGTCATGATCCCAGAGTCCTGGGATCGAGCCCCACATCGGGCTCCCTGCTCAGTGGGGAGTCTGCTTCTCCCTCTCCCTCTGTCTGCCGCTTCCCCTGCTTGTGCTCTTTCTCTCTGTCAAATAAATAAATAAAATCTTTTTTTTTTTAAGATTTTATTTATTTATTTGACAGAGAGAGACACAGCGAGAGAGGGAACACAAGCAGGGGGAGTGGGAGAGGGAGAAGCAGGCTCCCCACAGAGCAGGGAGCCCGATGCGGGACTCGATCCCAGGACCCTGGGATCATGACCTGAGCTGAAGGCAGTCGCTTAACCAACTGAGCCACCCTGGCGCCCCAATAAATAAAATCTTTTTAAAAATTTTGCTTTGATAGAATTGGAGAAATTTAGTTCTGCTGAGGCAGTAGCAACTAAAATTGTCAATAAAATGTCTTTGGAAGCGAAACAAATTTTACATATCATGTTCAAACATTTTAATGGGGTTGCTCTAATGACTATTATCATAGAAAACACCACAAATTTTTAATTTTATCATAAAAATTCTATCATCTATACTTTTTCCCACCAGCCTATAAGCAATATCTATATCCATACAGTGTTATATCTTCTTTCAACTTTTTCCATGCTGAGATATAAAGCAAAGCAAAAAGAAAAATATGTGGTTCAATTTGTTCAAATCTCTCTTCCTAGGGGACCATACCTCTACCTATAATGGAATATACATATGACATATAAATATTACATATACCTATAATAGAAAATAGCATGTATCTCTCTAGATATAGATATATAATATATAGTTATGTAGTTGTATACAAATAACTTAATAATTATACAAACATCTTTATTTCCTCTTCCAATTTTCTGTCATTTTATTGGGCTATCATTTTTGTTGTACTAGTCACATTTAGCATATTTCTATTTAGAAAAATCATTTTCTCTAAAAATTTAAAAAGTATTTTAAATTATTTAAAAAGTGAAATGGGGGGCACGTGGGTGGCTCAGTCGTTAAGCGTCTGCCTTCAGCTCAGGTCATGATCCCAGGGTCCTGGGATCGAGTCCCACATCGGGCTCCCTGCTCTGCGGGAAGCCTGCTTCTCCTCTCCCACTCCCCCTGCTTGTGTTCCCTCTCTCGCTGTCTCTCTCTCTGTCAAATAAATAAATAAAATCTTTAAAAAAAAAATAAAAAATAAAAAGTGAAATAGGCAAGCTTAGATCTATGTCTTATATAAGTTTCTGCTAACATCATTACTGGCAAGCAATCGTCCATACCAAATAACTTTCATTAGCACAAAATAAAAAATATTTTCCACCACAGACCACAATTCCTTATTTATTTGAGGATCTTCTGTCGTTTTACTTAACTATCCTAGTGCAGCTCACCATCTTGTCTAAATTAAATCTTACTTCTCTAAGAGCATTTAAATGGCGTCTCCATTGTTAACCAGAATGTCTGGGAGGTCAAATTTGATATGTGTTTGATCAAGATGATCCCATTTGGGTCAGATCCAGAGAGTACTGTATATAATCTTTAAATCACTCCAAAAAATATTGTTGCTATTGTCAGAGTTGAGGCCATACTAGGAACACGCTGAGAGATATTTAATAGAGTTGAATGTGTTTGTGTTTGTGAAGTGCAGGGCTCAGGGCAGGGCTCCTCTTGCCTGAGTCTCGGAGTGGTATTGCAGACCAATGATAAATGTATGTATTAATGATACCTTATAATATGCATGCATTACATTATTTGAAGTGCTTCCACATTTATGATTTCTTTTGATCATCACAATAACCTATGAACTAGATAGAGTAATTAGAGATGAGAAACAGAGGTCTAGAGAGGTTAAGTGATTTATCTAAAATTACACATCTAATTAGTGGTAGAGCTAAGAGTAGAACCTAGGTCTCATACACAAGTTTTCTTCTTATGCTATGTTACATCGTGCCATCTCCTTAATGTTTCTAAAACAAAGAGACCTGACAGTTGGACAGGTTGCATCTCTACATTTTTCATTCCCTAACACCCTTTGGATTTTAGAAAAGAAAATAAATATGGGACAAGGCATGAAAAAAAAAAATCACATGCTCTTTCATATCCGTCCATGTGGGACCAATATATACTTATTGACCAATGTTTCAGAAGCTGGAGATTTATCTCCTTCCAGGCAAAAGTTCACTTGAGTAATACAGAATATATCTTCTGAACGGTGATGATCATATTCCTTAACCTATTCATAAGGTACCAAGTACAACTCTGGAAACATAAACTTTAGCAGCATCTTCTAAGAGCCAGGGGTTTGGGGAATGCAATATACATTTTTAGAGTAATATACAGCACCTGAAAGTATAAAACATTAGTATGTAAATGAATAGAATCCTCTTTTAATCATGCAAACCCCATTCCTTGCGAATTCTCCTGTACAGTTTGCTCGGGATTGCCTTGGTGCCTCTGCCTTCTGCTCATATAGACCCAAGACTTCAAGTACTTACTAAAATCCTTTTGTTCTTGCCACTTTTTAGCACTTTTGAATTTAGGATGCTATTTTAGATGAACTAGAACATAGTGAACTGCTAACGATGGTTAACTGGTGAGTTTTGTATTGCTTGCACTCTCTATAAGAAAAAGGCATTATTTTGATGAAGAAAACAAATTTAAAAATTTTTTAGACACAAAATGCTCTGTGGTTTCTACACCCTACCTATTAGTACTAAAAGAATACCAAGAATGTAATAGCAGTAATTAACATTTCATAAGGTTTTATATTCGTAATGGATTTCATAAGCCCCTATGTGTTAGCAATAGACTTGATACTCTTGAGATGTTCCGCACAGAAGTCAGCTGTGAATTATCCACAATGGAAACACTCCTCAGAGCTCTCCAGTACTTATCATATTGTATTGTAATGATCTGTTTACTTGGTCATTCCCCTCCCCAGCCCACCCCCACCCGCAGTGAGAGCTCCTTGAAGGCAGGAACTGTGTCCGTTCATTTCTGTTCTCCAGTGCCTAACACAGAGCCAAATATCAAGTTCATAAAATAAACAACTGAATGAAAGACCAGCAGGTACTCAGTATTTTTTTTTTTTTTGAATGTTATTTCCACCTAAGCAATTTAACAGTTTGCCTGTGAAGAGGGTGATTATTCTCTGCTAGGATATGGCTTGTTCGTTTTTCCTTTGTGGATGGTGAATGGCAAGGCACAAACAGGAAATGTTATTTTTTAAAGTGTCTCTATTTTCTCCTCTCAGGCATATATAACTTTAGCTTTTCGTTGTCAAATCTGTTAATGTACCTAATTATTGTATAAGCAGGTAAAGAAAATCACTTTCCAACTTGCTACCACATTAAGTATCTTACTGAGATAGGTTGTGAGTAGGGGAAATTTGACATCTTTTTTCTTACTACTTAAATCACAGAAGAGAAAACTTTGCCAATGAAAATTTCTTTTTCTTTTTTTTTTTTTTAAGATTTCTATTTAGTTATTTGAGAGAGAAAGAGAGAGAGGGTGAGCACAGTGGGAGAAGCAGACTCCCACCGAGCAGAGAGCCTGATGCGGGACTTGATTCCTGGACCCTGAGATCATGACCTGAGCTGAAGGCAGATGCCCAACCTACTGAACCACCCAGGTGCCCCCCAGTGAAAATTTCTCATCTGTTTTTTAAACTATGGTATCATGTCTACATCAAGAAACTCTGTTTGGGAGAGTGTTCCTAAAGTTCCATGGTGAAGGACTGAGCATATTTTTTATAGGATCTGGTAGGTAAATGAGAGTAAAAATATTTGGCAATTCATGAAATGGGAGAAAATATTTGCAAACCATATATCTGGCAAGGTGTTAACATCCAGAATATATAAAGAACACTTAGAACTCTACAACAACAAAACCAAACAACCCAATTAAAAAATGGGCAAAGGACTTGAGTAGATTATTTCTCCAAAGAAGATAAACAAATGGCCAAGAGCTCATGAAAAGATGCTCAACATCATGAATTGTTAGGGAAATGGAAATCAAAACCATAGTGAGATACTACTTCATAACCATTATGATGGCATATGTATATAATATATATAATATGTATAATTATATATACAACAAGTGTTGGTGAGGATGTGGGAGAAAGTGGAACCCTTGTGTACTATGGGCAGAAATGTAAAATGGTGCAGCCTTTGTAGAAAACAGTAGGGCAGTTCCTCAAAAAATTAAACAAGGAATTACCATATGATCCAGGAATTCCACTATGTGGTATGTCACCAAAAGAATTGAAAGTGGGGACTCAAACAGATACTTGTACACTAATGTTCATAGCAGCATTATTCACAATAGCCAAAGTGGGTAAACAACCCAACTGTCCAGTAATGAACAGACAAATGAAATGTAGCTTATATAGAGAATGGAATATTATTCAGTCTTAAACAGAAAGGAAATTTTGATGTATGTTACAACACGGATGAACCTTGAAAATGTTTTACTAAGTGAAATAAGCCAGTCACAAACAGGACAAATATTGTGTGATCCACTTACACAAGGTCCTGAGAGTAGTCAGATTAACAGAGGCAGAAGGTTAGAGTGGTGGTTGCCAAGGGCTGGGGAGAGGGAGGAATAGGGACTTCGTGTTACTGGGTAGTGTTTCAGTTGGGGAGGATGAAAAAGTTCTGGAAATGAATGGCGGTAATGATTGGACAACAATGGGAATGTACTTAAGGCCACTCAACTGGACACCTAAAATGGTTAAAATGGTAAAATTTATATGTATGTTTTACCACAATTAAAAAAAAGCCTTGACATTTACTTAGCACTGTTTAAAAGACTTTTACATGCCAGTATTTTATTTGTTCCTCACAACTCTGAGAGATAGGCAGGGCAGTTATTATTCTTCTCATTTTACAGACAATGAAATGAGAGCTCATTTGGTCAAGGGACACAATACTAGTAAGTGGCGGGATCGGAATTAGGACCCGCAACTCTAGTCCGGTGCTCTTTCTTCTACACCAAACTGCCTTTCACAGAAGGGTTCCTGGACCCTGACAGTTGACCCCGACATTGAATTCACTGGCAAATGCCCAACTTTCACTTGGAGTGTGCACATAAAGCCTGATTCCAAAGAACGGTCTTGAAAGAGCTTTCTGGAGAATGTGGGCAAAACAACAGGCGCAGAAATCATTAACAGGCACCTTTCCCCCATCACAACAATAATACTGTGAAGAGCAAGACAGAAATATGAGAACTGAAGCCACAGCCAGGAAATGCTCCACCACCATATGTTAATTTATCATAGCTCTAGTTCCTTTCTAGACAATTTCTAAGGGACAGTCCCTTGTCAGACTGGAATTTTTATTTTGTCCAATAGTCCTGAAACTTCATTAGTAGGCCATAAGATGATCCTTGGGAATGTTTTGTTATTGTAGTTAAAGGAGCTTTATTGTTGCCATGTGATACAATTTGATCTGTATCTGATAGCCTCTTGGAGAAATAGTGATGGCTTTGTAAAATATAGAGACGTGAAGAATAACAGCACAGACTTTTCTTGTACAACGGCGTATTTGCATTGTTAATTCGGTCCTGTAAAATCTTTCCAGTAAATTAATTACAGCTAAGAATCAGAAGGGACCATAAAGCAAAAACAGCAGAGAAGTCACAGCCCAGCTGTGCTTTAAAAATGGAACACTGATTTTTATTTTTAAGTATTCAGCAAACAGTTCCTGAAGCACATCCTCAAGAATCTCAATTGTACATTGTTGGTGGGCTGTGAAGTTTTGTTTCGTGTACTGAGGAAGAAAAATGTCTATTCCATGATATTAATACATTTCTGTGTGTTCCGGTTATTTCTTTAAAAAGATTTATTTATTTATTTCAGGGGGGAGGGGCAGAGGGCGAGGGAGAGAGGAAGCAGACCCCCTCTGGGTGCGGAGCTGGATGCAGGGCTCCATCTCCTGACCCAGACATCACGAACGGGACATCAGGACCCTGGATATCACGACCAGAGCCAAAACCAAGAGTCGGAGGCTGAACGGACTCAGCCACCCAGGCACCCCTGTTCAGGTTATTTTTATGGCAAGCTGAGAGCTGAAATTTTGTGGTGGCAAAAATTTTGGAAGTTTAAAATATAATAATAATTCTAGAAAGACAAAAAAATGCTTCACAATTTTAATAGTGATGCAAATTAACGGGGAAAAAAAAAGGTGAAAAATTTGTTCTCCAGCTTTCAAATGAGTAAATATATTATTAGTTCCATTTTTACAGAAGAGAAAGGCGAGGCCCAATAAAGGTAAGTGTTTGGGCTAAGTTCACCCAACTAGGAAGCAGCAGAACAAGAAAACCTCTGCTTGTAGGGATGTGGTTTAGAGGGAAGGACTGGTAGTCCATTTTACTACTCAGCCTACATTCTATCTGGTGATTCTGAGCAGAATGGGAGCACTTTAAACACGAACACTGGTACACCATGTTTATCTCTGGTTTGATAAGCTTGCATATAGTAAAAGAAGCTCCTCTATCACAAAAATATAGTTCATTTGCTCTGAAGCATCTTTTGTATTAACGATTTAAGATCTTAATTCATGGACTGCAAATGAATCATGCCTGCAATGACAATGTGTTTCCACATGTGTTTTGTAAAATTAAAGCATCGTTACATCTTGTCATCCATGTGCGCATTTCTAGTAGCGATCACCAAGAATGTCTTGCTGGTGCCTTTGGGGCCCCTCCAGTTGCCATCAATCTTATTTCAGCGAAGGCCTCATTCATCCTCTTCCTTCTCTTGGTTTAGCTATTGCTAAATCTTGTGATTGTAGGTCTCAGTTTTGATTATGAAACTCACTTCCTTAAAGTTGCCTGCTAGTTCCCTTTCTATGACACATCAAATCAATAATGATATCTACTATTTATTGAGTGCATACCATGTACCAGTCACTTTATACCTAATATTTCTAATCCATGACGTAAACTCTGACTACTTCTGCAATTTTATTTTCCACTGCTCCCTAATTGCGCTCTATATTCTTCAAGCTCAGAAGTTGGCAAACTATAGCTTGTGGACTAAATCTGGCTTGCTGCCTGTTTTTGTATGGCTTGTGAGCTAAGGATGGTTTTTACATATTTAAGTGAGTGAAAAGAACCAAAAGATGACTAATACTTTGTGACATGTGAAAATTATGTTAAATTCAACTTCCACTGTCCATAAATAAATTTTCATTTGAACACAGCCACTCTCAATTCATTTAGTTATTGTATATGGTCGCTCTCATGCTGTGACAGCAGAGTTGTTGCTACGAGAGACAGTATGATCCACAAAGTCTAAAATATTTATCCAGCTCTTCACAGAAAATTTTGTCAACTCCTGTTCTAGCTTAACCAAACTCATTTCTTTTTTTTTTTTTTAAAGATTTATTTATTTATTTGAGAGAGCGAGAATGAGAGAGAGTACATGAGAGGGGGGAGGGTCCGAGGGAGAAGCAGACTCCCCGCTGAGCAGGGAGCCCAATGCGGGACTTGATCCCGGGACTCCAGGATCATGACCTGAGCCGAAGGCAGTCGCCCAACCAACTGAGCCACCCAGGCGCCCAACCAAACTCATTTCTGTCCTTACCTTCTTGTCCTCACATGTCTTCCTCTCTGTCTGGGATGCTTTTCTTTTCTTTCTTTCTTCCTCTTTGTTCTCTTTCATATCCTCATTCTCTCAAGGTGATTTTATCCAAGCTCATGGCATTAAATTCGATCTACATGCTGGTGGTGCCCAAATTTATGTCTCCATATCCAACCTCTGCCTTGAAGTCCAGACCTAAACATACAACTGGTATTTGATATCTGTGGTTGATATCATAAACATCTCAACCTAACATGTTCAAAGTTGAATTCTAAATCTGTCCCCCTAAACCAACTCCTGTCAGTCTGCCCCGTTTCAGTTGATGGCAACTCCATGTTTGCAGTGGGTCATGCCAAAAACTTTGGTACTTTTTTGATTCCTTTGTCTGTCTCACACTTCACATTCAATCTATCAGCAAATCATGTTGGCTCTAACTTCAAAATATACCCAGAATTTGACTGTATCTCACCATTCCCATTGCCATCACCCTGGTCCAAACCAGAATCTTTCACCTGGACCACTGCAATGACCTCCCAGCTCTTCTTGCTGCTTTTGCCCCCAAGAACATTTCATGCAGTATCAGCTTCTCAGATCAGGTCACTCCTTGCTCAGATCCTTCCCATGACTTCCTGTCCAAAGTCTGCCCCTTTTCTCATCTGTTGCCTCTCAATCTCATTCCCCACTACTCTTCCCCTCACTCACTCTACCGTAAGGACACTGACCTTGCTCTTCCTCAAGTTCCTCCAGGCTCTTTTGTACTTCAGGATCTGTGTGCTTGCTCTTCCCTCCGCCATATTGTCCTGTGGCATCCCCATAGACATTAAGACTTAGATATGTCACTCTTTAGATATTAAGCATCACTTTCTCAGTGAGACCTTCTATGGCCTTCTCATCTACAATTTCAAATCTGCATTTGTGGTTTAATTTTTCCTCCTTAGCACTTTTCATTAGTTAGATAAAAACATCATGTATTTACTTGTCTTCATTATTGTCTACACAATAATGTAAGTTCATGGGGACAGGGATTTTCATCTGTTTCGTTCACTACTGTATTCCTATTACCCAATGCCTGACACAAAGAGAGTACACTAAGTATTTGTGGCATGAATGCATGAACAAAAACATCCAGCTCAAGGGCCAGTTTCAAGAACCCAACCTGGATGCTGGGTCCTTTTTCCTCTGGGCCAGTGAACATCTTTGATTGTATTTACTACACTGTAGAACAATTACGTGATTGACAAATCTGTTTCCCCTGCTAAACTGAGCTTGATTGATTTTTGTATCCCAGTGCCTAGCATACCTCCTGGCATACAACAAAGTCTCATTTAATGTTTCCTAAACGAATGAATAATTCTTTACTTTTCAAGAAGGTACTTCTTAGAGATTTATTTATTTATTTAGAGGGGTGGGGGAGGGGCAGAAGGAGAGGGGGAGAGAATCTTAAGTAGGCTCCATGCCCAGCACAGAGCCTGACGCAGGGCTCAATCTCACAACCCTGAGACCATGACCTGAGCCAAAATCAAGAGTTGGACGCTTAACCCACTGAGCCACAGAGGCACCCCAGAGATTTATTTAAATAGTGAATGATACTTAAATTGGAATAGGATTTTTTAAAAATGCACAGAGTTATTTAGGATCATGCTTGCTTTCGGTTCTGAAACCACTGGAAGCAAGCTGTGGGTTTTAATGAGATGTAGAACCATATTCTACATATCACAGAGCATGATACCAGAGACTTCCAGGTTAAAAAATCAAGGTGCTGTTCCTTGTCTGGTGATGTCCTGGCTTACATCATTGCTTATGCCTTAAGTTAAAACTATTGGTATGTGGAGAAAATACTTTTATTTGTTTGTTTTCAATCAAGACCTGTAAGACCTGCTAATTGGTGATGTGGAAAGGATTAACGATCTCTAATCACTGTTAGAGTGAAAAATGCCCGTATTGTTTTCCTGGCTCTAAATAACCTTTTTCCATCTGTGTTCAGGAAACAGTCACAAGTCAGCTAAGTAAAAATCTTTTCAGTTCTTTAAAAACAAGCGTTTAGGGCGCCTGGGTGGCTCAGTCGTTAAGCGTCTGCCTTCGGCTCAGGTCATGATCCCAGGGTCCTGGGACCGAGTCCCACATCGGGCTCCCTGCTCGGCGGGAAGCCTGCTTCTCCCTCTCCCATTCCCCCTGCTTGTGTTCCTGCTCTCGCTATCTCTCTCTCTGTCAAATAAATAAATAAAATCTTAAAAAAAAAAAACAGCTATATTAAAAAAAAATAAATTAAAAAAATAAATAAAAACAAGCGTTTACTGGGAGATCACTGACTCCAGTCTGGCCGCCACAGAGAGAGCGGACAGTGGGGGTGGCGAGCAGTGGATTTGCAGGAAGGTGGGGCAAGCTGATCTCAGGCACTTTGATATTCTAGTCTGGGGTCACTAGTAAAATGAGATTTGGATTTACCATTTTGCATTCTCCTCCTGGTGATTTCATTTACATTTCCTTATTTGAGTCTCACACATACATGTGAGATAGTGAAGGCATTAACTCTGAGAAAGTGAGAAAAGTGGAGAAAGTGAGGGCAAAAGGCAAAATGACTTGCCTTGTCAATGACTGATTAGGATGAGAATGCAGGTATTCAGAATGCAGTGCTCCTTCCACTGGCCCTTTGTTCCAAACTATCTGCTTGCCTCAAGACTTTAATTGCATGTATATAGGGAAAGAACTAGAAATGTTTTAGGCAGCAGTGACATGGAGTGTCTGCTTTGTGCTCAGCACTGAGGTAGACACCAAGAAATAGAAAACACTGTCCTTGTCCTCAAAATAGTTATAGCCTAGCTGGAGGGAAAGAACACATAAACAAAACAAAACAATAATAATAATAAACGATATTGTAGGGTGAAAAACACCAGGTTACAAAAACATGTACGCTAACAATACTTATAAATTTGTACTCATTTTCATGTGTTTCATTTGCTTAAAATATAACATCTAGAGTGAGGACACTGCTCAAAAGCAGGGGCAGGTGGCTTCCTTACTTTTCTTAACTCATCTAATCTTCTCACACACTCCCACCCTTCCAATTAAAGTTATCTCGGTCTTCTCCAGATTAAATAGTCTCTCGGGGTTTAACAGTCTATTCTGATTTAAAGTGATCTCTATCAGGTAAATATTCATCAATTCAAAGTCCAATTCCCTTCACAAGGCTCTTTCTCCTCCTCCCGCAGACATGGGCTGTGCGGAGACGGTGGCGGGAGGGGGGGGCTTGGGGGCGCTGGTCTGGTCGAGGCACACTGGCTGCTCCAAGTTTTAGATTTCCCCCTGGAGGGGTCCCTGCTAGGTCACAGGGGACCCCAGACCGGTTTGGGACTGCTGCTCTGCCTCATCTAAGCAGCCGCAACGCACGGTCCTTTTCTTGCTCCCCAGCGGCGCAGCCTGGCGTGGGATCTCCCTGAGCGGCGGTCTCCTCCCAGGTTTCTTTGGGCGGGCAGGGCAAAGTCTCCTTGGCCTTTAGCTTACCTGTCGATTTGCCCAACACGCTCTCCCCTCCAGGAATTCAGTCCGGAGAGTATCGGTCAGAATACACCTGTCTACCTCCCCTTCCCCGAGGTCCTTCTGCCCACTTCCCCCACCCCCCATTATCCTCAAACCAAAGTCGTCCCCCTCCCCCCAGTGCATGTCCCCCATCCTTGGAGTTTCCCTACTCCTGACTTTCAGTAAAACTCTGCCTGTGTCTCTTAGGTTGATGAGAAATAAAAGCATTTAAAAAAATCTGGTCTGTTATCAACGTTGGACTTTCTTTTTTTTTTTTAAGATTTTTTATTTATTTATTTGAGAGAGAGAATGAGAGACAGAGAGCATGAGAGGGAGGAGGGTCAGAGGGAGAAGCAGACTCCCCGCCGAGCTGGGAGCCCGATGCAGGACTCAATCCCGGGACTCCAGGATCATGACCTGAGCCAAAGGCAGTCGCTTAACCAACTGAGCCACCAGGCGCCCTCAACGTTGGACTTTCAAAATTCTTCATGTCTAATCAAAAATCTTATTTTAGAAGTCAACAAGGGAACATGGACTCTTTCTTCCACTCTGCATTCCTGCTGTAAGAATCCAATGGTTTAAGGAAAGAGGATGCTTGGTACAGAATGATGGGTGCTGACATACAAGGAAGTGCACAAGAGAAAAACACATTAATACGGTTCTAAAATATTTTCCCTGTTACATATGCATAGAAAAATAATCTGGATAAATGTACACCAAAATGTTAATATTGACCTTCTCTGGGTGGCGTTTTTTTTTTTTTTCCCCCAAGTTATTTTATTCTTTATGTCCTCTTGTATTTTCAGAATTTTAAAAAATGCACATGTATTGCTTTTGTAAACAGAAGAAGCAATAAAAAGATCTCCACTAGTGTGGAGGAGAGGATAAAAGCTTAGAACTCCACACATGAGAAATATCTCAAGACTATGCCCTCAAATTAACTGCCAAATAAGCGATCGAGCCATAGTTGTGACGAATCCTTTCTGAGTCACATCTTTTCTCTTCTTTTAAAAATTAAGCTATAATTAGCATATCATAAAATCCACCCTTTTAAAGTGCACATCTCATTGGTTTTTAGTCTATTTGCAAAGTTTTACAACCATCACCACGAATTCCAAAACATTTTCATCACCCCAAAAAGAAACCCCATACCCGTTAGCCGTCACTCCCTATCCCCGCTTCCCTCAGCCTCTGGCAACCACTAATCTATTTTGTTTCTATGGATTTGCCTATTTTCCACATTTCATGTAAATAGAATCATACAAAATGTGGCCTTTTGTGTTTGGTTTCTTTCATTTAGCATAATGTTTTCAAGGTTCATCCATGATGAGTCATATTTTTCTTGATCTCCTTTTCTGAAAAGCTTTTCTCTCAGGGCTACAATAATACTCATTCTGGTCCCCTGACCCTTGCTGTACAGTCCGTACAATGCAAAAAAGGCAGACCACTTCTTGCTCCAAAATTGCATTTCCTGCTCTATGGATACACTCTGTGGAATAGAAAATTAATCACAATTAACCACCAAAAAACCCCTATATTTGGCTTTGGAATACAGAGCCAAATAATATGGGAGTGGTATGGGAGGAGGAGGGGAAGCAGGGATAAGGTGAGGCCCAATGACTTAGCTTCCTTGGAATCCGAGGTTGATATTATTAAAAGCTCATAGGGAGGGACGCCTGGGTGGTTCAGTGGGTTAGGCGTCTGCCTTCAGCTCCTTCAGCTCGGGTCGTGATCCCGGGGGTCCTGGGATCGAGTTCTGGGTCAGGCTCCTTACTCAGTCGGGAGCCTGCTTCTCCCTCTGCTTGCTGCTCCCCTTGCTTTGTGCTCTCTCTCTCTGACAAAAAAAAAAAAAAAGCTTATTGGTAAAGGAGCCCTATAGATTGGACTCTATATTTTATTGTAAATAATAAACTTTCTCAGGTGGGTGGGCATTAACAATATTGGACAAAGAATATGTGTATATCCTCTTGAATCTTTCTTATTTCATATTTGTTAATACTCCTAGATATTGGTCCTTTCTTCAAGTACGAATGAAGGCCAAGACTGGGGTTCCTAATCCCAAAGTTTCCTGTAATCCTACAGGGTGAAAACACAAGAGTCACTCCAAGTCAGTGGTCTATAATCTTTTGGGGGTCACCGATTTAATCTTTTGAATCTCTGAAGAGAACTATGGACCCTTTTCTGAAAAATGTTAATTATAATTTCCAAGGGTGTGTCAAGCCCTTGAACCATCCAAGGTATCCATAGTGTCTTAGCTTGAGCTGCTCTTATGAAATCCCATAGACTGGGTGGTTTAAACAACAAAAATTGATTTCCTCACAGTTCTGGAGGCTGGAAAGTCTAAGATGAATGTGCTGGCAGACTTGGTGTCTGGTGAGGGCCTTCTTCCTATTTTGCAGATGGCCACCATCTTTCTGTGACCTCATATTGGGGGGGATATGGTTCTCTTGTGTTACTTCCTATAAGGGCATTAGTCCAATCAGGAGGGCTCTGCTCTCATGACTTATTCTGATTCTAATTACCTGCCAAAGGCCCTACCTCCAAATACCATCACACTAGTGATTAAGGTTTCAACATAAGAATTTTGGAGAGACACACCACAGAGATAGCCCCCACACTGAGAACATCTGCCCTAGGAAAATTCCCGCTTTATTACTCACTAAAGTTTCAGCCTTAGGTCCCAATCTTGTCTCCTGTTCTGATGAACTGGGCGGGACAATATGGACTTGAAGACCTCCTGGCCCTATAGAGAAGCCTGTATGTCTTCTAGTGAATCCTGCTCTAGGGACAGGAGGCACTGTTAGGTGCCAGTTCTAGATACACAGTCCAGAGGAAGAAGTGAGTGAATAACAAAGAGGATGAGAATTTTGACATCATTCTAATACAGTCCCCACATTATGTTCTACATATATCCTTGGTTTCGTCCTTGCTCCTCATCAGAGCTTCTCTCCCTTGAGAATGTGAAGTAGGGAAAAGCATTAGCTCCTTAGTGTGGGTGGGAGAAAGCCTTTTGGTAAGCAGTGGATGCCTCCAACCAGATTCATGAATAAATTGAGGGCAGATTCAGGGTCAGCAAGACGGAAGTGACTCTGGAGGATAGGAAGAAACATCTAGAAGACATGGACTTGAACTTGAGCAGCAGATCTTTCTCAATGGATGGCTCAAGTCTTTGAATTCCCTGTTTCAGGGTCTGGCAAAGCTCAAATTTGTTAAGCTTTAAAGCATTATTTAAGTTAAACATTTGTTTGGTGTTTCAGGGAAGAGGTGAGGGCATTTTCTCAAATAAAAAAAAGAGAGAGTTCTGTTTTCTTAATGACTACTCTTTTTTTTTTAAGATTTTATTTATTTATTTGAGAGAGAGAATGAGATAGAGAGAGCATGAGAGGGGGGAGGGTCGGAGGGAGAAGCAGACTCCCTGCTGAGCAGGGAGCCCGATGCGGGACTCGATCCCGGGACTCCAGGATCATAACCTGAGCCGAAGGCAGTCGCTTAACCAACTGAGCCACCCAGGCGCCCTCTTAATGACTACTCTTGTCTGTCATTTTATAAGTAGTCCTCTCTGCCTTACTTTGGATGGTTCCTAGGAGTGGCTGGCTGAGTTTAGTATCCCATCTCCTTGATAATGAAGTTGAAAGATCCTTTTTCATTCCATGTCAGAGAAGAGGTCCTGCATAGTTCTACATCATCTGCAGGAGACTCAGTCTGGGACCAAATCACCAACTGACCTTGTTCTGACTATTGAGTCACGGGTGATGCATGAGCAAGACACAGCAGGACTGAAAACTTCTAATGGGCTTTGCTGTCAAAAGGTGTTATTTTTAACTACTAGACATTATTTTTAATATAAATAAATATGATAGTGCCTATCAATAAAAAAAACCTCTCTTCAACACACCTCAAGAAGAGTTGTCAAGGAAAATGAAGAACTACATTTTGCTAAGTTTGATGATTTTTCTTTAGTCCTCATCTTACCTGACCTATCGGTAGTATATGACAGTTATTATTACTGTCTTCTGGAAATACTTTTTGCACTTGGCTTTGGGGATATTCCACTTGTCTGGTTTCCTACTTCATAGGCTGTGCCTTTCCTCTTTCCTTTATGGTTTCTCCTCATCTTCCCAAGTTCTAAATATTTGGTATATTTGTTAAAAATACTGGTGCCTAGCAGTCCCTACCCTAAGAAATTCTCATTCCATTGGTCCAGATTGAAACCCATGTATTTTTTTAAGATCATTAGGATGATAAATTTTATGTTATGTGCATTTTACCACAATTATAAAAACTTTTTTTAAAGATCCTTAGGTGATTCTTATTAGTAGCCAGGACAGAAACTTCTGGCTTATCTGTTGACAATACTCCAATTTATATCTCTAGCCTGTACCTCCTCCAAGCATGCCTGAATTGTCTGTCTGTCCCACTCACAGCCTGACATCTCTACCTAGATGTCTAATAAGCTTCTCGAACTTAACTGAACCAAAACCAAATTTCTGACTAACCATGCCATACCTGCTCCTCCCACAGTCTTCCCCCAAATCTTTGGAGTCCTTGTTGACTCTCTCCTTCCTCTCACATTCCACACCCAAACCATCAACAGATCTTGTTGGCTATGTCTTCAAAATACATTCAGAATCTGACAATCTTTCACCACCTTTATTTAGCACTTAACCTGGCCACACCACTATCGTCTCTCACTTGGCTTATTGTAATAGTTGCCTCTGCCCTTGCCCATAAGCAGGCTCTGTAAAAGTTACAACAGATAGCATTTTTCCTCTGTCATATCCTCTGACTGGCCTCCCTTCTCACTCACAGCAAAACCCAAAGTACTTAAAATAGTCCACAAAACCCAGCCCCCCAATCTTTACCTCTCTCACCTTTCACCACATGAGGCCTACTCTGCGCTGCAGGGACCACGGCCACCCTGCCCTGCTTGGCGTGCTCCCATCTCAGGGCCTTTGCTCTTCCTGAAGCCTCCGAGGCTTCAAGTGGTTAGCTTGTGCGATGTCACACAACTAATAGGTGGCAGACGTGGGATTCGAACCCACCTCTGATTCTAAATCCAATGTGTTTACTGGTGTACCGTGTGGCCTCTCTACTGTGAACAGTATTATCTGTTCAGTCATTCAGCAAGTGCTTTGGTGCTGAGGCATATAGCAGCCAGCAAGACAAAGTCCTTAACATCGTGGAGCTCGCATTCCAACTGGAGGAGGTAAAAAATAAATTCAAACACAGTGTGTCAGATGGTGTTAAGTGCTATGGAGAAACATAAAGCAAGGCAAGAGAGATAGGAAACTCAGGGCAGAAGCTGCTCTCTTCTGAATCTATGGGAGGTCAGGAAGACTTCACAATCAACTGACGTTAGAGCGGAGACAGAGCAGGCGAGGAAGGGTGGGGATGAGCCATAGGCATAGAGCAGGGGAAAGGATTCAAGTTAGAGAGTAGTCAAAGGAGTTCACATTTCCTTCCGATTTAAATTATTTGCAATGTAACTATTAACATACTGAACTATTTCTAAACTGTGGCTCACCTGTGTTTTGAATGCTTTTGGAAGTGGTATGAATGGATTGCTCTTGGCCAGACATGCTTGTGGCCGGGCAACTGGTAGGGGTTTAAGTCTGCTACTGAAACAAAGTCCCTCTGGCTTAAAGAAGCATATATCGAGTTGCTAAAAGGATGGGCTCTAGAGTCAGAAATCCCAGCTCTACTTTGTGTACCGTTTGTATAACCTAAGGTAATTTACTACCTTATCCTAAGTCCCAGTTCCCAAATCTGTTAACGTGGGGATGATCACAGCAGGTCAGTTTTCAACCACCATGCACCTATTCTTTGTTCTAATTGATTGGTCATATCAGTTGTCAGTTATTTTCTATTTACTTATTTATTTATTTTAGAGAGCAAGAGAGAGTGAGTGTGAGCAGGGGGGCAGGGAAGGACAGAGGGAGAGGGAGAGAGAGAATCTCAAGCAGACTCCCCACTGAGTGCAGAGCCCAAGGCAGGGCTCAATCTCATGACCCTGAGATCATGACTTGAGCTGAAATCAAGAGTCGGATGCTCAACCGACTGAGACACCCAGGCACACCAGTTGTTAATTATTTTCAATATCATTCTTAGATAAGGGTATTATCTTACCCCATGGGAGACATTGTGATAATTGAATGAGATAAATACTCAATATTATTATATTTATCATTATCATTATAGTCTAAATCAAGGGTCAAACCTAGGCCAAACGTAGGCCAAACCTAGGCCTCCCCTTCCATCTTTATAACATGGAGATGTCCCCAATGAATTCTGATGTCAAATTTCCAGAAATAAAAAACTACATATGGACCCATGATGTTCAGGTAGGCAACGAGACGTCTAAGTGTGTCCACTTTCTGGTTTCTCCTTGATCCCTAGGCTCATATCCTGGTGTTAGCCTTTACCTTAGATTAAGGCAGGGGACAGAGGGGTGTTTCCAGAGAAGGGAGAAGGAAAAGACGTTTTCTTTGTCAACTTGGGTAGGGCTTAGGGTCAGATTTACTCTTCATGGCACCTGGGTCCTTCAAAACATTATTTGGGCTTTAGTTTTGATTTTGCTTCTTTAGACCAGTAAGTACTTTAGGAATTTTAGTATTTTTTTAAAGTTAATTTATTTTGGGGCGCCTGGGTGTCTCAGTCGGTTAAGTGACTGCTTTCAGCTCAGGTCATGATCCCAGGGTCCTGGGATCGAGCCCCATGTTGGGCTCCCTCCTCAGCAGGGAGTCTGCTTCTCCCTTTCCCTCCGTTTGCCACTCCTCCTGCTTGTGCTCTCTCTCCCTTTCTGTCAAATAAATAAAAATCTTTTTAAAAAATAAAGTTAATTTATTTTATCCACATTTCTTTAAAAAGTGGACACAGTTCTAAGCCTTCAAATCAAACAGTGGTCACAAAATTATAGAGGTCAAAACTCAAAAACACCAGAGGTTCATATACTCCTTTCTATTTTTCTTTAGTTTGGTTTGACTCTGGTGGGAATTTGTGACTCTGGGAATGCTGAGAGTAACCGAGCTCTGGTGATGGTCTCATTTTACTTCAGAAACATGCAGCAGACTAAGAGGGAAGAGAGTCAGTAAACATGGTTAATTGATTACTATTGAGTAAAGTACCTACTATGCACAAAGTATTGTCTTCACTTAGGTATTTTAGAGGGACTCAAAGACTTTTTGAACCTACATGCAAAGTTGTATTACTCTGCGTCCATAATTCAACTTTTAAAAAAAATAATGACTTCAGTGTTTTGAAAAGAGAAATTTGAAACGTTTCTAAGTTAATATTTATTTGGTTTTGGGAGAAGATCAAATATATTTTCCTCTTATTTAGGATATGATTAACTAGACACCTTTATCCTAGTTTATAAATATCTAGTATCTTGTAATCTTTGTTTTCCAGGAAAGATCTGATTTCTAATCAATTGTTCATAGAAGATCAACCAGAAGAGGTGAGAGACGGAGGTTTGTGAAAACTCCTCTAACAGTAGAGCAAGTGGATGGGTGTGCCTTTGCCTGGATCAGAACACAGACGAGGTCCCAAATACTTGACCTGTGGCCTGAGGCCCAGGAATTGCTGAACAGCTCAGTGGCTGGGCCAGGGACAGGCCCTGACACAGGTTTTGGGAGCCTTGGGCTTTCTCTGCAGAGATCGCGCAAGAGGACTTCTCAGTCTCGAGCGACCCTGAGTGTGTCTCCTGCCAGGAGTCTCAGTTCCAGAGTCTCCCGTTTCCAGAGTCTTTCCCTTCCCAAAATAGAGTTTTCAATCCTTACCCCAACTTTCTCCTAAGAGAAAAAAATCATTTATCTTGTTGCAAGGAGAAAGGAGGCATAAAACGAAGGTGTATTTTTGAAGTAGATGAGCCTGCATTGTGCCTTCTCTCTGCTTCTTCTGGCTTCCTTATCAGCCCTCTCAGGTGAGATTTGCTCCCAGCAGAGTCCGTACCTCTTTCCTGTCAAAACTAGCCCTGGAGAGTAGGCCGGGTATAGTCATTCGTGCTGAGGTAGCAATGAGTAGTATTAACCTTAAAGAGTATTTGCATTTTATCCTGGGAAAACCTCATTGAAAGGTGAAACTCTAGTATGAACTTACAGGTTTTAGACAGTAGATGGGGGACTCATCTAAGGGCAATGGAGCTTCCTCTTCACCATTAAAATAACAGTCTACAAAGGCGGCACCTCACTGCAGTTAATCTCAAATAGGAGAGCGTCTGTGAGTATCTGAACATAATTTAACATAATTTGAAGGAGGAAAAAAACTGTCGCCATCTAAACTGGTTTATTCTAGCTTTTCCAAAAGCTAGAGCTGTAGAGTCACACTGTAAAGCCAAAGGAGATAATCAATCATCTTTTAGTTTTTCAGAAGAAGATTTTAATCCCTTTTGGCTTTCCTCCAAGGATATCTGAACAGGACATTAAGTGGCTGAAAAGCCCAAGTTTTCAATGTTTCATAACTGCAATAAGTCCTATGCATTAATTTTGGGGAAGGACTAAGTTATGAAAACTTTCATATTGAGGGGAGCAGCTCTATGGCTCTGTGGGTTTTTCTTTTTCTTTCTTTTTTTTTTTTGGTGGGAGGAGAGGAAAGATTTTGTTTTCGTTAATGTTTTTGTTTTTAAAATGATGAAAAATAAAACGCTTCACTGGCACATGGCAAACTTTTCCATAAACTCTCTTTGGCCATGGATTAAGTACACACACAGAGTGCGGGGGGTGGGGGGGGGGGGGGGGGGGGGGTGGGGGGTGGTTATGGCTTCCTTTTTTTCCCCTGCAAAGAAAAAAAACGAGCACAGGATCAAAATAAAGCTAGAATGCAAACCATATTTCAGTCTCATCATTTGGGCTTCTACTGTGCCGCTTAATAATCACTACAAGGATTTGGTTTTGTGAAAAAGAAATCAAATAACCACATTACCTTACCTTTTTTTCCTGCTCTCGGCTTCCAGAACAGATGCAAACACAAGGAATTCTGTGAGCTGAGCTGCCACAACTACGTTGGTCAGGCATATTTATAAACCTCTCTGATTTGGCCAGTACCTCCCCGGCAGCCTCCTGTGAGCCACACGACAGTCCTTCTCAAGACAAGGACACTGCTCTGTCTTTGCAGGCTCTCGGCTCCAGTCTTTAAAACCAACGGCCCACTAACTTTCTAACACCAACACAGCAATCCACTCTGTTGATTGGGTCAATTGCAATCAGATGAAATCAGGGGGACATTTTTTTTTCTATTAGGGGTAATTGACCCATGAGACTGGAATTCAGGAAATAAACAAAAGCTTTCTCAGAATTCTCATTCTCCTGATTTTGAGCAGGAGTGATATCCCCCTGTCGCCCTCCCTGAACCTTAACTTCCTTCTCTAGAAAGAAAGCAAGATTATCGATTATTTTGTAGAAAAGATATTTTCATGTAGTTACACATGCTCCATGTTGTGACTATAAACATTGCATTTAAACTTCATTGGGATTGGGGACAAACTTTGTAATCATAAACGTACTGGAGGAGAAAAAAAATCACAAAATGTCAATAGACTTCACTTTGTAAGAATTTAATACTTCTCTATGACAAGAGAAACTAAATAAAATAAAAAGTCAAATGACAAATGGGAAGATATTTATAACACATTTAACAGGCAAGGATTAATATGCTTCACTGGTAAGGGATTCTTACATAGCAAAAAGAAAAAAATCCCTAATATCCTGTTGTAAAAGTGGGCAAACAGGGCAATCTTGAAAAATAAGCTGAAGGACTTACACCATTAGATATTAAAGTAATTAAGACATTGTGATATTGTCTCAACAATACAAAAAACAGTCACCCAATGGAACAGAACCACATATATATGGTCATCTGATTTATGGCAAAGGCAATAAATATGGTAGGCAGCGGGTAAAGGTGTCCTTTCCATTAAATGATGCTGGGTGCATTGACTATCTGTACGGAATAAAATGTATCTGGACCCATACCTCATACCATACACAAAAATCAATTCCAAATGGATTACAGATCTAAATATGAAAGAGAAAAAAAATAAAACTCTCAGAGGAAAACATAGAAGAACACTTTTATGTTCTTGGAATGGGCAAAGATTTAAGCAATCACAAAAAGCATTAACCATTAAAGAAAAAAATTGATCAATTGACCATTTTAAATAAAAAACTTCTGTCCATCCAAAGATACTACTGACAGAGCAAAAAGGGAATCCACTGACTGACAAAAGATATTTAAATGCATGTATATATCCAACTTACTGAACAGAAAGAAGAGCAAAGATTTGAAAAGATACTTTGCAAAAGAATATATCTAAATGGCCAAGAGACATATGAAAAGGACCTTAATATCAGTCATCAGAAAAATTCAAATTAAAACTACAATGAGATTCTGTTACACACCCATCAGAATGGCTAAAATTGAAAAGACATGATACTAAATGTTGGCAAGGATATGAAGCAACTGTAACTCTCATACATGACTGATGGGATGTAAATTGGTACAACCACTTTGGAAAACTGTTTGACAATATCTATTAAAGCTATATATATATATATATATATATATATACACACACACACACATATACATATATATGTTTAGCAATTCCACTCCTACATAACTATCCAGCAGAAATATGGACATATATCATTCTCCAAAAGACATGTCATAGCAGCACTGTTTATAGTAGTACCAAATGGGAAAATGCCCAAATGCTCACCAATGGATAAATAAATTGTCATATATTCACACAATGGAATTCCCTCAGCAATAAGAAGAAACAATCTACAACTATATGCGACAACATGAATGAATCTCATAAACAGATATTGTGGGAAAGGAGCCAGACGCAAAACAGTACACACCTTATAATTCCATTTATATAAAGTACAAAAACAGGTAAAATAATCTTTTTGTTGTGCTAGTGAGAGTGGAAATCACCCATTCTGAAAGGTGTTTTGGCAAAATAGCAGAATGGATCAAGGATCTCAAAAAACTTCCTGCCTGTCGACTTCCTAAACTCCATCCTAAGGAAGGAATTGTAGATGCCCATGCAGATTTACATTAAAAGATATCCATGCTAGAGTTCTTATAATAATAAAAAGTTGAAAACTGATAAATATATATAATAGAGAAGTAAATAAACTTTGGTATATCAACATTGATGAAGTATTATGCAACCAATAAATACCAGGTTTTTGAAGAATATTTAATATTATCCAATAGTCATGATTTATTTATTTAATATTTTATTTATTTATTTGAGATAGAGCACGTGCACACACGTGTGTGCACACACTAACAAGGGGGAGGGGCAGAGGGAGAGGGAGAAGCAGGTTCTCTGCTGGGCAGGGAGCCTGATGCGGGCTGGATTCCAGGACCCTGGGATCATGACCTGGGCCAAAGGCAGACGCTTAACCGACAGAGCCACCCAGGCTCCCCAATAGTTATGATTCAATGTTCAGTAAGAAAATATAGAATAGAAACCTATTTATATAATGCAGTCCCAGTCTTATTATATATATACTCATATACATATATACATACATAAGAGAAGGAGGGAAAAATACCACCAGGTCAATACTGGTCATTTCTGTGAAGAGCTTTTAGCTTTTCTTCTTTAAAAAATTTTCCCTATTAAGTCCCTAGGGCTAACTCCAAGGTTCTGTCATAGCCTTCAACCTATCACTGAAGTGACTCAGTACCTCTTTCATTCCCCAGGAGGAGTACAACAGGACCAAGTGTTGATTTTGACTGAAGATTCCATAGGAAAGACAGGTGAGAGTTTTACACTGCACAGTTCAGAGCAACTCAAATATATCCTTCAGGTGTGTCTTGTGATGGTTAATTTTATGTATCAGCTTGACTGGGCCACAGGATACCCAGATAACTAGTTAACATTATTTCTAGGTGTGTCTGTGAGGATGTTTCAGAAGAGATTAGCATCTGAATCTGTAGACTTTGAGTAAGGCAGATGGCCCTCCCCAATGTGGGTGGATGTTATATAATCCACTGAAGGTCTGAATACAGCAAAAGGTGGAGGAAGGGAGATTTTCTTTTGTCTGCCTGACTACTTGAGCTGGACATTGGTATTCTCCTGCCCGCTGGAACTCACTCCATTAGATCTCTGGTTCTTGGGCCTTCAAACTTGGACTAGAACTTAGACCATCAGTTCTTTTTGTTCTCAGGGCTTTTGACTTGGACTGGAACTATATCACCAGCTTTCCTGAGTCTCCAGCTTGCAGATGGCAAGTAATAGGACTTCTCAGTCTCTAGAACCCTATGAGTCAAATCCTTACAGTAAGTCTCTTTATATATATCCTACTGGGTAACATACCTATCACTTAATATATATTCTGTTGGTTATATATCTCTTTATGCATATATCCTATTGGTTCTGATTTTCTGGGTAAGCCTAATACATGCCTCATCCCTCAATTCTCTCCAGCTATAAGCCACACAAGGTTTCCTCTTTGTTGTCTTTCCCTGGGTAGCACCAGACAGGCTGGTGTCTGGTTTTTCAATTCCAGAGCTTGCCCATCCCAGGCTTCCAGATCTCTCTCCCTTTCTTATGCAGAACAATTCACTTCTCCAAATATGCATACAACCGTCACTCACTCGGCAAAAACAAACAAAAGTTCTTGTCAATTTGCAAGTTTTCTACAATAAGTTCATATTACTTTCAGAATCAGAAAATTCCAAAATACTCATAGCAGTTCAGTAGGGAGAAGTTTTTCTGTAGGCAGCCCCAGTATTAATGAAAACATGTAATCTGCAAGATCAAGTCCAACTGGTTAAAATTAATCTTCAGGCCAGAAATTCCTCAACCCCCCAAAATATGCATATCAGGTACAAATTTGTCTGATAATTTGAATTATCAGTGCAGTGGTGACAGCAGAGATTGAAGAACTATTTGCATTAGTATTAGCCTTATATAACATGGATCAATAACCAGATGAAACAGTTAATTCTGGACCCAGAGAAAATAATGGCATGAGCAAACATAAGAATTAGGTGGTTCGAAGCTCATTTCTGCTTAGTTTTTTTAGTAGTAGAATAATTACCTTCCTGAAATCTCTAGTGTCCTAAGAAGCTTAAATTATTAATCTAGACCTTTCTCCTTTTCTGATATATGAATTCAATGCTATAAATTTCCCTCTTAGCATTGCTTTCACTGCACCCCACAGATTTTGTTAAGTTGTATTTTCATTTAGTTCAAAATATTTAAAACATTGTTTGAGACTTATTCTTTGACCAATGTGTTATATAGAAGGGTGTTGTGGGGCACCTGGGTGGCTCAGTTGGTTGAGCATCTGATTCTTGATTTCAGCTCAGGTCATGATCTCAGGGTCCTGGGATAGAAACCGCCCCCCCCCTCCCCGCTCCCTGCCCCTGACCAGCCCAGCTCAGCGGGGAGTCTGCTTGTCTCCCTCTCTCTCTGCCCCTCCCCCTGCTCATTCTTTCTCAAATAAATAAATACTTTAAAAAAAATAGAAGCGTGGGGCGCCTGGGTGGCTCAGTTGGTTAAGCGACTGCCTTCGGCTCAGGTCATGATCCTGGAGTCCCTGGATCGAGTCCCGAATCGGGCTCCCCGCTCAGCGAGGAGCCTGCTTCTCCCTCTGACCCTCCCCCCGTCATGTACTCTCTCTCTCTCTCATTCTTACTCTCTCAAATAAAAAAAAAAAAGAAGTGTGTTGTTTAATCACCAAATATTTTGTAATTTCCACCTATCTTTCTGTTACTGATTTTCTAGTTTAATTCCATTGTGGTTTGAGAGCATACTTTGTATGATTTTTATTCTAAATTTGTTGATGTGTGTTTTATGGCCCAGAATGTATTCTATCTTGGTGAATGTCCCATGTAGGCTTGAGAAGACTTATTCTGCTTTTGTGGGATAAAATATTCTATAAATGTCAGTTAGTTCCAGTTGATTGATGGCTCCAGTTCAACTATATCCTTACCAATTTTCTGCCTATTGGATGTGTCAGTTACTAATGGAGGGGTATTCAAATCTCCAACTATAAGAGTGGATTCATCTATTTCTCCTTCCAGTTCTATCAGTTTTGCTTCACATATTTTGATGCTTTGTTGTTAGATGCATACAAATTCAGGATTAGTATGTTTTCTTGGAGAATTGAACCCTTTATTATTAATAATTTTCCTTAATATTATTGATATTGTTATGATAGTTTTTCATGTTCTGAAGGCAGCTTTGAATTTAATACAGCTACTCCAGCTTTCTTTTGATTAGTGCCATGGTATATCTTTCTCTATCCCTTACTTTTTTTTTTAAAGACTTTATTTATTTGAGAGAGAATGAGAGATAGCACGAGAGGGAAGAGGGTCAGAGGGAGAAGCAGACTCCCTGCTGAGCAGGGAGCCCGATGTGGGACTCGATCCCAGGACTCCAGGATCATGACCTGAGCCGAAGGCAGTCGCTTAACCAACTGAGCCACGCAGGCGCACATCTATCCCTTTACTTTTAATCTGGATGTGTCTTTATACTTCAAGTGGGCCTCCTATGGATAATACATGGTTTTTAGCCACCCTTTCAGTCTCTTTTAATTGGTATATTTCTGTTCTCATTGAAAATGATTATTGGGGGGGCTCCTGGGTGGCTCATTTGGTTAGGCGACTGCCTTCGGCTCAGGTCATGATCCTGGAGTCCCGGGATCGAATCCCACATCGGGCTCCCTGCTCAGCAGAGAGTCTGCTTCTCCCTCTGGCCCTCCCCCCTCTCATGTGCTCTCTCTCTCTCAAATAAATAAATAAAATCTTAAAAAGAAAAAAGAAAATGATTATTGGGGGCACCTGGGGGGCTCAGTTGGTTAAGTGTCTGCCTTCAGCTCAGATCATGATCCCAGAGTCCTGGGATCGAGTCCCGCATCTGGCTCCCTGCTCAGCAGGGAGTCTGCTTCTCCCTCTATCCTTAACCCCTGCTTGTGATATTTTTCTCTCTCTCTCTCTCAAATAAATAAAGTCTTAAAAAAAAAAAAAAGAAGAAAATGATTATTGGGGCACCAGTTTGGCTCAGTCTGAAGAGCATGTGACTCTCAATCTCAGTGTTGTGAGTTCAAGCCCCATGTTGGGTGTAGAGATTACTTAAAAATAAAACCTTAAAAAAATGAAAATAACAAAATAAAATGATTATTGATATAATTGGATTAATATCTACCATAGTTGCAACTGTTTTCTATTCATTGCACTTGTTCTTTGTTTCTTGTTTTCCCCTTTTTCTGCCTTCTCTGTTCTTAATTGGGTATTTTATATTATTCCATTTTCTCTTAACACATTAATTATCCCTTTTTAAAACTTTTAAAAAAATGTTTGCCTTGGGGGTGCCTGGGTGACTCAGTCAGTTAAATGTCTGCCTTCGGCTCAGGTCATGATCCTGGAGTCCTGGGATTGAGCCCCACATCGGGCTCCCTGCTCAGCAGGGAGCCTGCTTCTCCCTCTCCCTCTGCCTGCCGCTCCCCCTGCTTGTGCTTGCTCTCTCTCTCTCTCTCTGTCAAATAAGTAACTAAATAAAATCTTAAAAAAAAGTTTGCCCTGAAGTTTGCAATATACATTTACAACTAATCTATTTTAAAATAACATTGTATTGCTCATTGGCAGGATGAGTACCTTATAACAGAGTATTCCCAGTTTTGCCCTCTTGTCTCTTATAATTTGCTGTCATTCATTTCACTTATTCATAAGCTGTGGTTACCCAATACATTATTGCTGTGGTTATTCTTTTAAACAAGCAGCTAACTATTAGATTAATTAAGAATAACAAAAATATAAGATTTCATTTTACTTTCATTAGTTTTTTGCCTAACATCCTTCTCTCTCTCTTTTTTAAAATGTAGATTCGAGTTTCTGGCCTATTATATAGTTTTCCTCCTCTGTGAAGAACTTCCAACATTTTTTTCAAGGGCCCGTCTGCTGGTGACAAATTCCCTTACTTCTGTTTGTCTGAAAAAGCCTTTATTTCTCCTTCACTTTTGAAGACAGTGTTACAGGATACAATTCGGTGGTTTTTAAATTTCAACACACTAATTATTTCATTCCATTCTCTTCTTGTTTGTATGGTTTCTAAGGAGAAGTCTGATGTGATTCTTATCGTTGTTCCTCTGTAATTAAGGTGTTTTTCCCCTCCTTTGGCTTCCTTCAGGATTTTTCTTTTCTAAAGGCAAATATCAGATAGATTTGTCTAAACAAAAATAATAAAATGTTATATGATCAAGAAGGACAAAGCAAGGGCGCCTGGGTGGCTCAGTTGGTTGGGCGACTGCCTTCGCTCAGGTCATGATCCTGGAGTCACAGGATCGAGTCCCACATCGGGCTCCCTGCTCGGCAGGGAGTCTGCTTCTCCCTCTGACTCTCCTCCCTCTCATGCTCTCTGTCTCTCATTCTCTCTCTCTCAAATAAATAAATAAAATCTTTAAAAAAAAAAAAAAAGAAGGACAAAGCAAAATGAATGCCACAAACTAAAAAAATACTTGCAATGGTGGAAAAAGGGTTAATAGTCTTAAGAAATCAAAAGCTTACTTATAAGACAAAGCTTAATGTTGTAAAAGAAAAATAGGCAAAGAACATGAAAAGGAAACTCACAAAAGAAGGAATTAAAATGGACAATAAACATATGTAACAAAAAAAAAATCTTCGGTAACTGCAAATGAAATTAATTTAAGAAGAAGATATGTTTCTTAACCTTTCAGATTGACAAAGATGTGAAAATGTTTGCTGCATCTGGGAAGGGTACTATCCTAATACAGCTGATGGCATGTATATTGTTACAATTCTGGAGGGCAATTTGGTAAATTTTATTAAATTCCTTCAAAACATCCATTTGTTTTGATTCAGCAATTGCACTTCTAGGAATTTATTCTGAGGAACTAGTTGGATAAATAGACAATGATGTATGTATAGCACAGTGTATCATGGTAATGTTTATAACAGGGAAAAATTTGCAACATCTTGAAGGTCCAAAAAGTGTTTTTTTGTTTTTTTAAGTTGATTTAAAAAAAAAAAACAAAAAGTGAGAGATGAGAGATAAGAGAGAAAAAAACCATTTGAAATAGGCAAACAGGTCCTTATATCATAAAGCCTTGTTTTCCTAAGTGGCAATCCTTTGTAGATAGAGAATGGAAGGAGCAGAATGTAATGAGACATCCTGTACATATGATGCCCTCCCATCTCTGAAGACGCAGAAGTTTGCACACCCTGACAAGAGGGGGCTTACCTCCTTGGTTCCACAAACACACATCACCCTGTCCTCAGGTTCTTTAAATAGCATTGCCCATCACTCCCTTTGAAAGCTAGAAATGTAGCTCCTTTATCAGTCCTACCCTGGGAAAATGTGACTTCTTTGGGCCAGGAGGTGAGGAAGGGAAATCAGAATATAGTAGTTACTCAATAAATCCTTGGATGTAGCCAAGGCAGCCAGGATACGATGTCAGCATGCCCAGCTCCATCCTGGGCCCATTGAGTGGAATGAACCACCTACAAATGAAAGGTTTGCAACTCACAGCAAGGCCGATATACCTGGAATTTTCCCATATCACTTCCCATTTTGTGCTGACTCTGTTACTCATGACTGTCATGTTCTCAAATCCTCTGACCTTCCTTTGGCTCCAGACCTGGCTCCTGGGTGCCTTGGCTATGGAGACCATTTTCAGGTAAGCCATTCCAGCCTGGCTGGACTACCTGGCCTCCTGGCATCCCATCCCCCATCAGTAACCAGGGAAACTAGGATGTGCCACTTCCGTGCTTCTCCCCAATCTTGGGGGGCCGTACACCCCATACCAATCTCTCCTCCACCTCAGGGAAGAGGGAGCAGAAACAAAGGGATATATTTATTAGATCAAAGAACATTAGAGTTAGAAGGAACAATATTCATCAGTTAGCTAAACTGACCTCATTTAAGGTGAAATGACTTATGGTCACACAGCTAATTCCAATGTAACATGACACCTGGCTACCAGGCTGAGCTTTTTTGCTTTATTTTATTTAAAAGAAAATCTTATTAATTAATTTATTATTATTATTATTATTACTAATTCCTATGATTCCTGAGATCTATAAGTCCACCTACCTGTGATTCAGCTACTTGGAAATGAACCATAGGTCTAGTCCATGTCTTTGATCGTCTTATAAGGAGGAGGGAAATGTGCCATGTCTTTTTCAAAGCTCTCTGCTCCCTGATTGTTGGATCCTCCTTCTAGGAAGAATGAAGCAGGCCTGGTGGGGTCCCAGCCTGGAAGTTGATTCGCAGGATAGCCAGGAGCAGAGAGAGGCAGAACAAAGGAACACAAACATACCTGAAAGAAGGCTCAGGGTCCAGGCAGCAGAAGCCCCATCTCTTTTTGAAGGCGAAGCAGGCCACAAAAGTCAAAGGCCAAGTAAATACAGGAACAGTCTTTGGTTGTTAGGGCTGGGCTTGTGGAGAGGAGGGATTCGAAAGATGTAAGAGGGGAATTGAAAGGAATTAAGATGTAGTTGGTAAATGGGTGAATGAGGCCAGAGGACAGATCCTTCATGGATGCTGAATGAAGGTAGGGGGAGAGTACAGCTGACTTAACTGAAAATTACAAAGGGGGAGGTGTGGAAAACCACCCAGTTATGAACCTTCCACCTGCAGTCAGAGAACACAGCAAGTCCTGGTAAACCAACTGAATGTCTCCCAGAGTTCAGTTTTGCAAACAGTTACTGAAAGTCGGAATAGTCACTGAAAAAGTTCTCCAGACTTATTCCCACTACTGTCCCAGTCACACTGCCTTAGAGGGGTGTAAGTACCATTCTCCTATAATCCCTAAGGCATCTCACCATACTTTCTGACTCAACCATGGAAAGTCTATAATTGTTCTTTCCTGAAAACAGATTCCCTAAATGTCTGTACCACTAATGCTAAAGTTGCTCTACTCAAACCTTTGGAGTCAGCTATGACTTTCTCCCATTCATTCATTCAGCAAATATTATTGAGCATTTATTCCATCAGGTACACTGTGTGAGGTTCTGGGATATCCAATGGTCAATAAGACAAAGTGATATTTGCCTCATGGGACATACACTCAAGCACTCACCACACCGTATTGAATCTGTCTTCATAACAATGGTCATATTAATTCTTTTCATCTACCACCATTTCAGTTTAGTATTCCAGCACCCTGAACTTTTCCAGCAGCCTCCTGTCTTCCTGTTTGCATTATCTCCTGCACTCTGATTTATCATATACTCTACCCATTCCTAAGTATGATAGAGCATCTGTAACACATGAGATTTACAAATATAAATTCCTGGATCCCAGCCCAGACCTACTGAATAAGAAGGGTGGTAGGGTCCCAAGAATCTATATCGTTTTTAAAGCTAACTCTAGGATTCTGATGCACATCCAGGTTCAGGAGTCATTGCTCCACGTCACTATCCAGTGCAATTCCACTTGCTTGAAATTCTTGAAGAAATTTTCATTGTCTACAGAAGAAACTAACATATTAGCTTGGCATTCAATATTCCAACCTGTCTATTCCAACTTGCTTTTACTAAAATTCTAGTCCACCTTTAATTATATAACCTTGAGAGAAATCACTCAAATTGGCAGGTACAAAATCAGGGACACAGTCTTTATTCCTGTGCTACAAAAACTCTTCTGCAGCTAGTTTAGTAAAAAATTTGAAGTAATAATGTATTTATGTTCTTTGCCAAATACCATTGTGGTGAGAGTTTCATCCCCCATTCTCTGTTCTTTTCCTCTCCTGTTTCCATTCCTTTCTGCTTCATGGTTCTCTTCCTGATTTTTTTCTCATTTAAATAGTCATACTCACCTTGCTAAAGCAAACTAGCTTGTTCTTATGTTGTGAATCACAAAGTAATATGTGTTTGTTGTAAAAAAAGAATTCTAATTACATGGAGGAAAAACACCATAAAAAGTGAAAGTGCCCTCTCCCTTCCACTCCAAGTCCACTCTTGGGAGGTAACCTATATTGACAGTTTGGTGATGCAAAGCTCTTTAACTTTACTTACATTTCCACTTTCCATAGGGATTTTGCATTTGCTCTCTGAACTGCTCTTACCGTCCCCAACACCTCTGTCCCTGTATTGGCTCAGATCAGGCTTCTCTCTGACTTCAGCACCCATCCAAATCTTGCATGCCCCCTGAGGACACCGAGGACAACTGTTCCTTTCCCATACCTTCTTTTCTGACTACAGGAAAGAGACTGACTAGTGATGCACTATTATTTTCCTGACTTCTCTCAAAAAGTTTCTTAATTACCACTAAAACTCTTTTTTCTACCATCACCTATTTGGGGGGCCTCTTGTTGCGTGCAGGACCATGCCTTTCCGCAGCACATTTTACCAACTGGCAGAGAAGGTGATTGACATGATTTCCTGAGTCCTAGAAAGATTTCCCATCACACTTCCTCCCAAATATTTCTTCTGCTAGAAGCTGAAGTTTGGAATCCCTCCAACAATTTTTTTAGTAACAGCTTTTATTGAGATATAATTCACACACCGTATATCTAAAGTATGCAGTTTGATGTTTTTTAGTATATTCACAAACTTGCACAACCATGACTATAATAAATTTTAGAACACTTTCATCACCCCAAAAAGAAGCCCATACCCATCAGTAGTCACTCCTTATTTCCCCCAACCCTCCCAGTCCTAGGTAACCACTGACTAACTGTGTCACTTTATGGATTTGCCTATTCTGGATAGTTCACGTAAATGTGAAATCATACAATATGTATGGGTTTTATTTTGTTACTGGCTTCTTTCAGTTAGCATAATGGTTTCAAGTTTCAGCCACACTGTAGCGTGTACACGTATTAGTACTTCATTCTCTTTTTTTATGGCTGAATAATATTCTGTTGTGGAGATAGATCACATTTTATTTATCCATTCATTAGTTGATGGACATCTGTGTTGTTTCCACTTTTTGCCTATTATGAATAATGCTGCTGTGAATATTCATGCACAAGTTTGTATACGGACATGCTTTCGTTTCTCTTGGGAATGTGCCAAGGAGTGGGATTGTTGTGTCATACAGTAACTCTGTTTAACATCTTGAGGAACTGCCAGACTGTTTTCTAACATGGTTACACCATTTCACAGTCCCACCAGTGTATGGTGTATGAGGGCTCTAATTTCTCCACATCTTTACCAACACTTGTTATTTCCCATTTTAAATACCCATCCCAGTGGGTGTGAAATAGTGTCTCATTGTGGTTCTGATTTGCATTTCCCTAATGACTAATGATGCTGACCATCTCTTCATACGCTTATTGGCCATTTTAATATATTCTTCAGAGAAAGGTCTATTCAGATCCTTTGCCCATTTTCTCTTTTAAAGATTTTATTTATTTATTTATTTATTTGAGAGAGAGAGAGAGAGAGAGAGCACAAATGGGGGGCGGAGGAGTAGAAGGAGCGGGAGAAGCAGACTCTCCACTGCGCAGGGAGCCTGAGATGGGGCTCAATCTCAGTACCCTGAGATCATGACCTGAGCTGAAGGCAGATGCTTAACCGACTGAGCCACCCAGGTCCCCCTCTGCCCATTTTTAATTGGGTTATTTGTTTTTTATTATCGAGTTATAGGAATTCTTTATATATTACAAGTCACTAGTATATTATTTGCAAAATTTTCTTCCATTCTGTCAGTTGTCTTTTTTACTTCCTCAAGAGTGACCTTTGCAGCACATGATTTTTCAATTTTGATGATGCCCAATTTATCTATTTTTTTTGTTGTTGCTTGTGCTTTGGTGTCCTATGCAAGAAACCATTGACAAATCCAAAGTCAAGAAGATTTACAGCTATTTTTTCTTCTAAGAGTTTTATAATTTAGCTCTTACATTTAGGTCTTTGATTCATTTTGGGTTAATTTTTGCATATGGGATTGAGGTAGGGGGTCCAACATCATTCTTTTGCATGTGTCTATCCAGCTGTCTCAGTACCATTTGTTGAAGAGAATTTTTCCCCCATTAAATTGTCTTGGTACCCTTCTAATGATTAAAAGAACAGCACACCATAAAATTCTATGCTTTCAGAGTTGGAAGGCACCTTATGAATCTGCACTGGTCAGGTTTTTTAGTTGCAGACATGAGAATGCATTGTAGCTAATTTATTTTTATTTATTTTTATTTTTTTTAAAGATTTTATTTATTTATTTATTTTGAGAGAGAGAATGAGAGACAGAGAGCATGAGAGGGAGGAGGGTCAGAGGGAGAAGCAGACTCCCTGCCGAGCAGGGAGCCCGATGTGGGACTCGATCCCGGGACTCCAGTATCATGACCTGAGCCGAAGGCAGTCGCTTAACCAACTGAGCCACCCAGGCGCCCCATTGTAGCTAATTTAATTGGGGAGAAATTTATTAAATTATTGTTGGAAGGAAAAGAGGCAGAACCTCTGGATCAGAGGCTCTCAAACTTGGCTGCACAGTGGGATTGTCTGGGAACTAATAATGGTCATATTATACCCCATTCCATAAATCAGACTGTCTGGGGGTAGAATGCAGGCATTGGTATTTTTTTAAAAAAATATCTCCTTAGGTGACTCCAATATATAGCCAAGATTGAAAATCAGTACTCTAGACTGAGCTCCTAGGAATAACATCTAGGTCCACCCTGCTGAATTTGCCTGGTGAGGGAGCTGCTGCCATCACATGCCTCAGAACAACACAGCCTCTGCCATAATCTGCTTTCTGTGGCACCACTGACAATCTAAAAAATACACTGCCTTGGGCGCCTGGGTGGCTCAGTTGGTTAAGCGACTGCCTTCGGCTCAGGTCATGATCCTGGAGTCCCGGGATCGAGTCCCGCATCGGGCTCCCCGCTCAGCGGGGAGTCTGTTTCTCCCTCTGACCTTCCCCCCTCTCGTGCTCTCCCTTTCTATTCTCTCTCTCAAATAAATAAATAAAATCTTTAAAAAAAAAAAAAAGAAAAAAAATACACTGCCTTTGTGGCCACCTGTGCTAGAAAAGCTGGACTCAGTGCCTAGGCTGTTTCCTTAGGTGGCTCTTTCTGAATCAAAATCTCACATAGGTGGCTCTGAATGGTAGAACCTGTCATGTGCTTACATCTAGCAGCAAAGGGATCTGGGAAAATAGTTTATTTAGATCTTTTACTGGAAAGGTGGGATTCCCAGTGTGGAGAACTACTAAAATGTGATGACTGTCAAAAAAAAAAAAAAAAAATGGAGCAGCCAAGAAGGTAAATGTCCACCACAGGGTCAATTGGCTGGTTACAAATTTGGACATGCATCAGAGCCAGCTGGGGTGACTTTGCAATAATAAAGGTTTGCAGGCCATACCACTGGAGAAGCTGGTTCAGTAGGTTCTGCCAGGTTTGGGACTTTTGATAATACAACTTTGAATGTTTGCCCCCCAATCAGAGGCCTTTCAACTTCCGATCAGAGATAAGGCATCATCTGCATATAACTCTGGAGAAGCAACGGAGTGACATAGACTCATACAAAAGTGTAAATGACCAGTAGAGTTCTTGGCTACAATCTTAATCACAGGAATGATGCACAGAGGAGGGTAGGAAAGGAGTCTAGACTAGTGAGTGTTAGGAATCTGGACTTTCCTGATCCTCTATGATATCCATTATCCATCCTTGGGAGAACTGTATAGTTTGAAAAGTCATTTTCAATATTGGAAGACATTTTTAATATTTGAAGGCAAATAAAAACAATCTTTTATTATTTTCATAATGAAAACAACTATAAGTAAAGCTAATAAAATTTCCCAGGCTGGTGAGGGTGTGCAGAAGGTAATGATTCCTAAGTTAGAAATATGTAGAGGCTGTCAGAATCTCTGTGGGAGTTGTGTATGAGATTTTTACATTTATCTAAATAAGGTATGTGTTCAAAAAGGGTGGGTAATGCTGCCCTAAATCAACTTGCTCTTCCTTTTTGGGGAAGAGAGGGTGTGAATTCAAAGCAAAGCCAAGCGGGGAGCCCTCTGATGGCCACATACTCCAACAGCTGCCCCTTGTGCCTAGCAAATGAAATTCTTCCAAAAGACTATATATACTTTTAAAGTATTCCCTGGAGTCTTCAACATACAACTTTTAAAAATTACTGGAGCCACCTCCCTGTAACCCAGGTGACCATCGTCTCTTATTTTATGTGCTGTATATTCACCGTGTCTGGTCAAGGCTACTTCAAATCACACCTTCCCGGAAAGCACATTGCTTTTTATCAACAGTTTGATTCATGACCCGCAAAAATCCATAGCCCTGCGTGACCCTTCTAAAAAGCCTGCCTTTCACACCGTGTCCTCTTCAGAGGGAATAAAACATCCTCATTTCTTCTCTCAGTGCATTGGCTAGAAACACTACCTGGACTAGTGGTTTATTTGAGAGACTTGTGTTCAGGGGAGAGGCTGATCTCACAGATAGAGAGCTGATCTCACAGTACAACCAAGAGAAATATGTAACAGCCTGTTTTCTGCAGGGAAAACGGAATAGGAATTTGCACACCACCATGAAGTCAGCTTAGGCTGGCAGATAGCATGTTCTGAGCCTTACTGGTTCTCATACCCTCTCTCCATCTGTTTTCATAACCTCATGACTGTTATGTCATGGGCGGGGGAGGGAGCAGCGGGGAGGGGAGGGAAAATTGGCCAGAAAAATAAATCAGGTATTTAATTTGCTGGGGGGGAAAAAAAAAACTCTAGCAATCTGATAGGTCTTTGCCAACACCTATTAAAACGAATGCTTTAAGAAAGAAAAACGGTTACCTATGGTGTGGGGTTTCCTCTGTGTTTGGCTAATTGTAAGTCAGGCAGCTAGCAGGAAATCATAATTGAAAGGAATCCAAATAAAACAGAATCTCTTCTATCACTCATGGCAGCTTACTTAGTAAAGTTCACTTTATACCAAACAAATCAAGTGTTAATTGCAGAATTGGGTTGCAGGAAGGCTTTATTTTACACAGCCAAAACAGGAGCGGTGATGAATTAACTTTTAGCTGCTTGTGATTAAGAAGGTGATTTGAATGAGTATGTCCTGAAGCTGGGAGCCTGGTGCGGAGGTGGTACGCTGGTTTACTACAGCAGCAGGACAAAGAAAGGGAGAAACTAGCCAGGCCTGCAGAGTCTGGACTGTTGCTCTAAGAGCTAAGAGGTTCAGGTGACTTGTGATAGATCCTGTTCCCTCAGAAATGGAGGAAGGAAGCTGCCACCTCTGGATAAACTTACAACAGTGTTATAGCACCTCTCAGGTATAGAAATGCAAACACAGCATTATAGGAGACGCTGTGAAATGCCAGGAAGGATTGATAGGCAAAGACTGAAATGAATGTGAACGCTCACGTTGGGAGGAGGTAGCGACAAAGGCATTTTCATACAGTGCTGGGAGTGTGAATTGCTAGTCTTTCTGGAGGGCACTTAAGCAGCTTTATCAAAACTTTTTTTTTTAATGTTTTATTTATTTATTCATGAGAGCCAGAGAGAGAGAGACAGAGAGAGAGAGAGAGAGGCAGAGGCAGAGGGAGAAGCAGGCTCCCCGCCCAGCAGGGAACCTGATGCGGGACTCGATCCCAGGACCTGGGATCATGACCTGAGCCGAAGGCAGACGCTTAACCATCTGAGCCACCCAGGTGCCCCCCCCCCTTTTTTTTACAGCTTTATCAAAACTTTAAATGTACATTCCCTTTGACCCAGAAATTCCACGTTTAGGATTTTCTTGGACAACTGAACAACGATGTGTGTACAAGGGTGTTCCTATTTCACAGTAGGAAACTACCCCAGTAGAGAACATTTAAGCAAATTATAGTGCATTCATACAAAGACATACTACATAACCATTACAAATGATATCCGAAAAGACATACAGGAAAACGTTAAGAGGTTTTCTATGGATGGCAAAATTTGGGGACTTTTTTTAACAAAAGGAAAGGAAATTCAGGAGGAACTCCTTGCCCTTCGATAATTGCAAAATAAAGCTGTTTTCCTTCTTCAATATTAGGGACCCACCTAATGAGGCACCTATGACCAGGGATAAAAGAGAGATATTTGTTGCATGTTTCCCATTCAGAGGAGAAACGCTGAGTAACACTCAACCCGGAAGTCAAGAGGCAGAGAGTTCTGCCAAAGAAAAACTTTTATAGAGATTTTGTGTTTAACAGAGAGGTAGAGTTCTTTGCTAGCTGTAGATGTATTAAGGTTATTCATGGAATAAATGTTCATCCAGTAAATGAATGAATGAATTGAATGCTTAGAAGGAACGAGAGAAACCATCCAAACTCTCATTCCACAAATGCGGTGCTCAGAGTCAGCAACTAGAGACAGGTGCACTCAGTTAGTAATTGGTCGAGCTAGGACTAGAGCCCAGGGCTCCTGACCACTGCAAAGGCCATTGTGACTTCACAAAATCAAGAGCGATCTGTGATTTCTCAGGTTCCTTCCATATCCAGGAAGAGGTGGTCCCCAAGTTGTGTAAGGGCTACTTAGATACAATCACTAACTGTGGGCAGGACACTGTTCAAGGCTGTGATTTCACTGGGAGCTGCTGATAACCACAGTATTTTCTGCATGGTTGGCACCCAGTAAATGTTTGGCCACTGGTAATCGGCATGAGGATGCTGTTTCCTTTGCCCTGGGTGGGGATACACTGAGTGTCCCCTACCCCATGTTTGTAGCTGAGGAAGCACAGTTTTCTCTCTCCTCCCGAGGGCCCTGCCCCCAGCAAAGTTGTGAACTATGGGGTTTTAGATTCCTTTGGTGTTCTCTTCTAGGATTCCTCTTCTCCATCTCTGCTTTTCCTTCTCCCTATCTCCTTCTCTTCTCATGTTTGCTAAAAACCTCCCAGGCACCTATCCCACGTCCATCTTGAAGGACCATAAATGGCACTAAATAAATCTATGGTTTCTAAACCAAATTAGATATATTTCATTGTGGATAATTTCAAATATACACAAAAGTAGCAATAATGCTCATGTCCCCGTTACTTAGCCTTATCAATTGTCAAAATTTTATTAATCTTGTTTCAGCTATTCTTCCTCTCAACTTTTTTTTTTTGAGTACTTTATTAAATATTTATTTATTTATGTGAGAGAGGGAGCGCATGAGCTCATGTGCAAGCAGGGGGAGGGGCAGAGGGAGAATCCTCAAGCAGACTCCCTGCTGAGCGCAAAGCCCTACTGGGGGTGGGGTGCACAGGGCTCGATCCCAGGACCCTGATATCACCACCCAAGCCAAAATCAACAGTTCAGCGTCCAAGCAACTGAGCCACCCAGGTGCCCCTTTTGGAATTTTTTTTTTTTTTAAGATTTTATTTATTTATTTGACAGAGAGAGATACAGCGAGAGAGGGAACACAAGCAGGGGGTGGGAGAGGGAGAAGCAGGCTTCCAGAGGAGCAGGGAGCCCGATGCGGGGCTCGATCCCAGGACCTGGGATCATGACCTGAGCTGAAGGCAGACACTTAACGAGTGAGCCACCCAGGTGCCCCGCCCCCCCTTTTGGAATATTTTAAAGCACCTCCTAGACATCATATTATTTCATTCATAAATACTTTAGAATGAATCTCTGAAAATGAGTTTTTAAAAACACAATCACTATGCCACCAGTTCAAAAAAAGTTACCAATAATCCCTTAATATCATCTATCATTCAATTCCTGTTCAAGTTTCCCCAGTTGCCTCAAAAATGTATTTTTATAACTGTTTTGATGGACTCAGAATCAAACCAAGGATTACCCATTTGATTTGGCTGGTATATTTCTGGTCCTTTTTTTTTTTTTTAAACTTACATCTCTATATCTATTTATCTGTTTATCTCTCCTTGTTGAGGTAAAATTCACATAGTGCAAAATTATTTTAAAGAGAAACAATTCGGTGGCATTCAGTGCAGTCACAATGTTGTGCAGCCATCACCTCTCTCTGGTTCTAAGATATTGTCATCACTCCGAAAGAACACCCAGAGCCCCACTGAACAGTCGCTCTCTGGTCCCACCCCCCACCAGCACCTGGCCACCATCAATCTGTATCCTGTCTCTAGAGATTTACCTGTTCCGGATATTTCATAAAACGGAATCACAGAATATGTGACCTTTTGTGTCTGGCTTTTTCCCCTCACCATAATATTTTCGAGGTCCATCCACATTGTAGCATGTATCAGTACTTCATTCTTTTTTATGGAATAAATAATTCCATTGTATGTATATACCACAACTTATTTACCCATTTATCTATTGATGGACATTTGGGATGTTTTTGGCTATTGAGAACACTGCTGCTATGGACATGCCTGTGCATATATTTGTCTGAGGGCCGATTTTCAATTCTTTTTTTTTTTCTGATTTTCAATTCTTCTGGGTATATACCCAGAAGTGGAATTGCTGGGTCATATGACACATTTATGCTTAACTTTTTGAGGAACCGCCAAACTGGTTTCCACAGGGGCTGTACCATTTTACATTCCCACCAGCCATGCATGTATGGGGGCTCCCATTTTCCCACATCTTGCTAGCACTTGTTACTTTCTACAGTGTTTATTACAGCTGGCCTAGCGGGTGTGAAGTGGTATCTTACTGTGGTTTTGATTTGCGTTCCCCTAATGACTAATGATATTGAACATCTTGGCCATTTCACATCTTTTTTTGGATAAATGTCATTTAAGTCCTTTGCCCCTTTTTAAATTGGCTTGTCTTTTTTGGGATTGTTGTCTTTTAAAATCTAATAGTTCCCCTCCCCCACCCCCTCTCAGGCTCTTCATTTGCACAACAAACCAGATCATTTGTCCTGTAGAAGTTCCCTCATTCTGTATTTGGCTATTTCTCCATGGTGTAATTTAACTTGTTTCTCTATCCTCTTATTTCCTGTAAACAGATACTTTAGAACTAGAGGTTTGCTTAAATTCTTTCTTTCTTTTTTTCTTTCTTTCTTTCTCTCTCTTTCTTTCTTTCTTCCTTCTTTCCTTCTTTCCTTCCTTCCATTTGGTGGAGATACTTCATAGGTGGTATATCCTTCCTACTGCATTAGTTGAGAAGCTCATAATGCCTATTTTGTCCGGTTTTAATGACCCAAACTTTATATTAAAGAACTCTAAGTTTCTTGTTACTTAAGGGGCCCTGCAAATTGTCTAATTCAAATTTCATTTTAAAAATATACAACTGACTACTGCTTTTCTGGATTTCCTCAGATTAAAAAGGAAGCTATGTGGGGTGCCTGGGTGGCTCAGTCATTAAGTGTCTGCCTTCAGCTCAGGTCATGATCCCAGGGTCCTGGGATCGAGCCCTGCATTGGGCTCCCCGCTCACTGGGAAACCTGCTTCTCCCTCTCCCACTCCCCCTGCTTGTGTTCCCTCTCTCGCTGTCTCTCTGTCAAATAAATAAATAAAATCTTAAAAAAAAAAAAAGAAGGAAGCCATGTAAGTGAGCCCCAGCCCTCCACCTGCTTCAGCCAGAGTTACTTGCCTTTTATATTTTGAGGTCCTAGGTAAGATTTCATTAGAAAATTATTACGCTAATTAAAAAAATAAAATAAAACGAACTCCTTCTAAAATGTTAGGTGATTGTGTGACCCTTCCCAGAGGTATTTATATCATAAATATAAATTTATATTTATATAATATATAAATTATTATATATTTACAATATATAATATTATATATATGTCTCCCACGGCTGGTGGGAGACAGAGTGGAGTCTTTCTGGTAGCCCTTGAATAATACAACATAGGAACTGTTATGATCCCCCCAAATCTATGGCTGCCTCCCCATATAAGATATCCTTGCCTCATTTAAATGAAAGTGGACTTTGAATAACAGCAACTCACACTTTAAAGTAGAGCTAAAGCTTTATGAGAGGACCACGGTCCAAAATAGAAGGTGTGTGAGGTAGGAATAGCTGAGAACCTAGCAATTGCCTCTGTTGTAGTATACAGATGCCCTTCAGGTGTCTTTTGCTGGAAATGTCTCTAATTCTGGTCACAAGAAAAGATCCTCCATCTTTCTGACACAGAATATACACACTCCCTGTGATACCTTAAATCAATACCAGATTGTCCACTAGACTTTTTTTCTGGTATTCCATTAAAATTGAGCTTCTCTCTATAACTAAATGTTGAACACATCAAAGTGATGGATGGTGCATCAGCCCCTTATTCCCAGCATTTTGGAGGCAAAGTCTTCAGTCTTCTTGTGGCTAAAAGGAGATTTATGAACCTTTGCCTCAATTCTAGTTTAATCCTCAAGTGTCTGCTTTTTAATTGTCAAAGAGTTGTGCAGTCTGCCCTTCACAGAACTAGGAACAGCAGGATGGATACACGGTTGGATTCCATTGCAGGTGGATGAAGAGAGCACTGAGCCCTCATATTTCGTCTGGGATGAGAAGACTCAAGTTCTGATTATCCTGTTCCTCTGATGTGCAGTATTGTTTCTGGAATAGAATATTTAGCCAGTAGATGAAGGCCTTAGCTAGAGTCTATTGCATTATCATTACCATCAATATTATCCTCATCCTCATCCTCATCATCATGCCTATATTCCAATATAATGTTGGAAGAGAGGGACAATTACTGCCTCTCTTGACCTTCTGAAGCTCAGAAAAAAGGGGCTTACAGAAGCAAAGGAAGAAAAAGCAGCCAATTCAAGACTCAGATCAGCTGTTGGCCCCACAGACTCCAAATTTACTCAGTTACCTGTCTGACTGTCCAAAGAGCATTCTCATGAATTTTCCATGATGATTTTGGTTAAACCTTACCAGCTTTTATCCAAACTGATAAGTAGAGATACATACAATAAAAGTGAATTTTTAGACACAAATGTCAAGGTTTATCGATTCCCAAGTCCTTTCCCTAAGTCCACCCCCAACTAATAGATTTCAGAGTGATAATTACAAGTGAAGGACAGAGATACTGTTGGAAGGAGGGTTGGCTCCAGGCACACACAAAGAATGAAGCTGCATAATAGGCCTTCCTCCTGTTATGATATAGAAATCATATTTTGCATGAGTTTAGATATAAGATGTTCATAAGATGAACAACTGGAGAGAAACTAAATGCTCCTCAGTGGGAAGAGAGGGAAGTATACCTGGATTTTGAAACTTTAAAAAGGATGCTGCATAAAATTGATTGATGTGGGAAGATGTTCAGGATAAATTAGTTGAAAAATAAGGTGGGGAAAATCTTACATATTTATAATTTTCTTTTTAGTTTTGGATATTTTTAGTCTTGAACGAACTATGTGTGCTTTATTTGGGAGGAGAAGGGAGGTTCTATTCTAAGCCTTTTAGTATATTTGCATGGGTTGGCTTATCAGGCTAGCTCACTGGGGAAGGCACAGACATCTTGAACCAATGGAAATGAGGTAGAGTGAGATTTCAACTTGGGAAGATGGGGGAAAGGACAAGCCTAGATCATGTTAGAGCATCATTAGGACTGCCTGGGACAATGGGGAAGGTGGCAGATGGGAAAATGAATGGAGTAAATGAAGGCTTGAGCCCTTCACAGTTCGGTTTAAGTACCTCCAACATAAAGGTGAGTAAAGTAATGTCAGGGCCTGGGCCACAGCTGACATAAGGTAGGACAGGAGTGATCTGGTGATGTTTCTGTCCTCTACCTTTTTTGTTTGTTTGTTTAGATTTTATTTATTTGAGAGAGAGAGGAAGCACAAGCAGGGGGAGCGGCAGATGGAGAAGCAGACTCCCTGCTGAGCAGGGAGTCCGGCGCGGGGCTTGGATCCCAGGATCCTGGGATCCTGACCTGGGCCGAAGGCAGATGCTCAACTGACTGAGCCACCCAGGTGCCCCTATCCTTTATCTTACTTTACCTACTTGGTTCTGGGTGGAGAGACCTGAGGTTTCTCTCCTGTATATCTCAAAGCCCAAGAGTTCAGGAGTGACATTTCCAACATCAGCTAGACCAAAAAAAGAAAAAAAAAAAATGAGTTAAATAGAGAGAAGGTGATAATGGGGAAACCACACATGTGGATCTTCTTTTCAAGTGGCAGTTCAGCACCCTAAATGCACTGCCCCAGGTAGAAATGCAGGTTAGGATTCTGAGCCCAACATCAAAGATAGGGTGCTTTGTTTCAGCAGGTTAAAAAGCAACTCATGGTATCACTGTGAATATATCTGGAAGGAGTTGGCAACTTCAAAGGGATTCATTAAGAGATCTCCCCATTAAAGTCCCTGGAAGTTTACTAAAGTGCACAAAGGTGCTTTTATTAAAAGCTAAAAGCAGGCCTAGGAGGCATTTTAATAAAGACCTCCAGTTAGCTAACTGGACCAGGAGAGCTGTGTCAAGGTCCTGGAATAGAGAGCAGTTTGTTGTGATGTATCTCTTAGGGCAAGGTTCCTAACCTTTCTCACTTCAGTTTTTTCTTCTTTAAAACCCAGCCTTACAGGGACATTGAGAGGATTAAATAATATTTTTTGTGAACGAACTCGTTAATGTTAATTCCTTTATAGGTAAAACAAAGTGCTCAAATTACCATCTGAACCAGTATCTGTGATACTTGCTTTGGAAAGATTCTAGGTTCTTCCCAAGTGTATCATGCCTAAAAGACAAACAGCAGAAGAGGAAGTTTAAACTCAACCCACTCCTCGAGGTTCAGAAAGAACAAAATGGTGGGATGTTGAAGGAAGGAGGCTGTTGGAAGGTCAGAATTTGAATAAGAATTGAAAGAGGTCTTCTCTCATCCCCCTAATGTTCAAATGATCTTACTTGGTCTTAAGAAGTGAAACCTACAGGGTCTGGTAAAATTTTGAAGCTTTCTGAAAGGTTGCTCAAAAAGATAAGAGAACAGAGAAGAGCCATTGTTGGACAGACAAAGTGACATACACACACTGCCAAACTGAATCCCGGACAAAAAGATCCGCCATGATTGCAATCGAGCTTCAGTCCAGAGGGCAGTTCAGCCAAACATTTTGTTCATGCTTTTTAAAACTCAGTGGCAAGTACATAAAAATGTCTGCAACCCAGATGAGGTTGTTAAATTCTTTCTTAAGAACAGACAGAAAGGAAAAGTGATTTACTAGAGTATGTTGCTGGGTTTGTTTTTTATTTTTATTTTTGCTCTTCTAATCCCCAAGCCCACAGCAGCCCGTCTTGTTGAATCTTGATTTGTTTTTGTCTCATATGAATGTGAACATCCATCCTCCCAGCAGAAATGGTAAATAGCTGTACACATCTATGTCACGAAGTGGTCATAAATAACCATCATTTATGGGGCTGGTGGGAGGGCAACCTTTGGGCTTTGAGAACTGCCTGCAGCAACATTGTTCTATGAAGTTTCCTGTAACTAAAGGGGCAAAAAGCATGGATTCTTGTTGTTACTGTTTAAAATTATTATTTTAAAGTAATACATGCACACAGTAAAAAAAGAAATTGTTATGTCACAGAGTGGTGGTATTAAACGAAAAAACTCTATGTTTGCCACAGTGGTAACCACTTAAAAATGATCAGTTTCAGGCTACACAAATCATATATGAACACTTTCTTGCCAAAACATCAAATCATATAAAGCTAGAGTCCTTCTTGACCATCACCCAATCACATTCCCCTCGTCAGAGGTAACCACCATTGTTAACAGGGGTGCGTTTCCTCCCAAATCTTGATAACTTTTATAGGGATTCTTGTTTTAGTTTTTATTTTACACAAATGGTATACTACATTTATAATCCAAGAACTTGCTTTTTTGACTTAATAACATGTCTTGGAAAGGGGCACATCTGGGTGGCTCAGTCAGTTAAGCATGTGACTCTTGATTTCGGCTCAAATCATGATCTCAGGGTTGTGAGATCGAGCCCCACTTTGGGCTCTGCACTGGGTGTGGAGCCTGCTTAAGATTATCTCTCTCCCTCTGCCTCTTCCCCACCTCCCTCTCTAAAAAAAATAATAATAAATTAAAAAAAACGTCTTGGATATCTTTCCATGTCAGGGCATTTTATAAGTATTTCACTCCTTGTAACTGTTGTGTTGTATAGGGCACTGGGTAGCTCCATCAAGCATCTGCCTTCAGCTCAGGTCATGAACCCAGGGCCCTGGAATCAAACCCTGCGTTGGGTTCCTTGCTCAGTGGGGAGTCTACTTCTCCCTCTCCCTTTGTGTGCTCCCTCTCAAATAAACAAACAAACAAACTTGTATAATATGGCTGGGCCATAATTTATTTATGTGTAGTGAACATTCAGATATTTCCAATTTTTCACTATTACAACACAGAGCTGCACTGAACATCATTGTCCCTACTTCCTGGACACATGTGGAAGTATTTCTCTAGAATAGATAGGAAATGCCCATTTTTAGCCATTGCTATTTTTAGCTCTTTTGTTGTATGTCATGATCATTCAAAATAAGATGCTTATCATTTATTTCTTGATTCACCAAATTTAAATCTTATCAATTGACTTCTTACTATAAGAGATGGAGAATTCAGCTCATTTATATGACCTTTCACCTCCCTTCCACTGCCAACTATTGTTAGTTACATTTTATCATTGTCTTTTCTATTCATTATTTCTACAGCTTTATATAATACACTTACACATCTAGTTTTTATAACTCAACTTTAGACAATATCTTTGGATTCTCTACCATGAACGAGGGTATTAGCACTTCTGTTCCGTACCCCTCTCCTCTCCTCCCGACCTCTGTCAGTTACAGTATTACTTTCTCCTTGTCTCCTTTCTCCTTGTTCATAACCTTTACATTCTACTCTGTAACTGTACAATCCTCTATGGTTTCTCTGGGGACTGATTGTAAAAGTTGGAAACCTTTTGACGATATTTTAATATCATAACTCTTTAAATAAGGTTCTTCCTCATACCCAAGCATTGTTGTCGAACCCTTAGAGAAGGAGCAGTACTGTTCAAAGAAAACTGTTCAATCATCAGGGTCAAAGGGATTGCATTTTCTTACACTTTGTCACATGCTGGAAATCATGCGGCATATTAGTTTGTTTTTCAGATGGAGCTTAACTTTCTAACAACATCCTTCCACCTCTGACATTTCTAATCTTTCTTCCTTCCCTCTTTCCTTCCTTCCTCCCTTCCCCACCCCCACCTTATTTCTTATCCAACTCTGCCTTTATCCTCCATGTACATTTGGGGTTACAGTTTCCTTTGCTCTATTTTACCTGTAAATAAGTTCTTATCCACTTTCTCTTTTCCAGAAAGTCATCAAATTCTCTGGTCTGTGAACAAGCTCCTCCTACCTATTCTCTTTTGTGCATCTTTACTCTTGTTTAGTCGGGGTTACACCCACTCCGTCATCCATCCTGGACCCAACAAAGCAGGAATTTTTAAAAGGCCCCATTAAACTCCACTGTTTCTTTGAAGGCATTTTCAACGTATGGGTGCCAATTTCAGCAAACAAAACAACTCTTTAGTTTTCTAATTAGCCAGAGATAGGTGAAAGAGCCTATAACCCATACCACAAAACGAAACCCTAGAACCTGTCAGAAATGGCATTCACCACTAATTCTGTTACAAGTCACCTAGTCTAAAAACTTGATCTCTACATCCTTATCTGTCAGTCCTGGCTAAGAAGGGGAGGGACTGAAGAAAGACTCCAAGGTCCATGGCAGAGCTGGAGGGATAGGCTGTTCAATGGCTCATCATTTTTCAGTGCTGCTTCCCCAGAGAACCAGTACTGCCAGTGGCCCAGGGAAGTCAGGATAACATAATGGATAAGAACTGGGGACCCAAGGGGCGCCTGGGTGGCTCAGTCGGTTAAGCGGCTGCCTTCGGCTCAGGTCATGATCCCGGGGTCCTGGGATCAAGCCCCACATCGGGCTCCCTGCTCCTTGGGGGCCTGCTTCTCCCTCTGCCTCTCTCTCTCTCTCTCTCTGTCTCTCATGAATAAATAAATAAAATCTTTAAAAAAAAAAAAGAGTCAGGGCGCCTGGGTGGCTCAGTCATTAAGCGTCTGCCTTCAGCTCAGGTCATGATCCCGGGGTCCTGGGATCAAGCCCCACATCGGGCTCCCTGCTCCTTGGGAGCCTGCTTCTCCCTCTGCCTCTCTCTCTCTCTCTGTCTCTCATGAATAAATAAATAAAATCTTAAAAAAAAAAAAGAGTCAGGGCGCCTGGGTGGCTCAGTCGTTAAGCGTCTGCCTTCAGCTCAGGTCATGATCCCGGGGTCCTGGGATCAAGCCCCGCATCGGGCTCCCTGCTCGGCGGGGAGTCTGCTTCTCCTTCTCCCTCTGCCCCTGCTTGTGCGTGCTCTCTCTCTCTCTTTCTCTGTCAAGTAAATAAATAAAATCTTTAGAAAAATAAGAACCGGGGACCCAGGGATTCTGACAGTTCATAGCTGTGTGATTTTTTTACTACTTCATTCCTTAAGCTTCAGTTTCCTCGTCTATAAAGTGGAGGAATAGTTTTCACCTCGTAGGGTTGTTATGCTGATTAAATGCCATAATACATGTAAAGCACTTGTTGCCAACACACAGCAAGCATCCAATAAATGTTAGCCATTGTTATAATGAACTTTGCATTTTGAATATACAGTCCTCTATGGGAAATTGCAGAGGAAGGAAAGCAGGTGGTTCCCACCCTCACAGAGTTCCTGGTCTAAGGAATGGCGAATATTTTCACTCTATGGTTCTTCACATATGGCGAGAGTTTAATGGATATCTGCTGGATAAATAATTGAATAACCTTGGTCCCAAAGGCAGACACGGCTCTTTCTTTCAGGGAATACTCAAAGAGAAATAAGACACATATTATATAAACAAATACTGAATACATTTAATCCCAGTCCACTCATGTGATAATTCATTCAATGAGTATTTGTTACTCATTGACTGTGTGAAGAAATTATGTTAGGTCATTTAACAAGATACAGTCCGTGCCTTCAAGGGTTTTAAAGTCTAGTATGTAAGATTTATACACAGAGCTAAATACATTAGGGTGAGGGCATTACTGCCAATCGGGGCAAGGGAATTTGCTAAGATGCATTATTCCCACCATCCGAGTCCTCTCTCCCCTCCCCAGCCACCTTCCATCTCTCCTGATGTGTCCATAGCAGTGTTTATTTCTGAAGTAATAAAAAAAATCATGTGGACTGTGTCTGAAAAAAAATGGAGATAGGTACATAGTTCCCTACCTTCCTGAATAAACCCATGGGTTTAATCTCCCCGCAGGCTAATGAACTTTGCAGAAAGTATGCATTTTTCCCACTGACTTCCTAACCCTAGCCACTCAGTGACTTCTTTCTCTGTGATAGAAACCATTTCCTCCATTAGTCATTTTATAAATACGTACCAATGGGGAAAGATCTTTCACTTGCAAATTCCACCATGGCCGCCAACTCAGTATATTTCTGGAGGTAGAGAATGGTGTGGAGAAAAAAAAACCTCTGAAGCTAAACAAACATGAGTGCAAATCTCAGCTCATCTTTTTACTAGATGAGTGACCTCAGGCAAGTTAACTTAAGCTCTCTGAGTCTCAGTTTCCTCCCACATAAAATGAAAATGATAATGCTGTGTCAGAGACTGCTGGTTCTTTCCCTAAATCCAGCCTATCCTTTGCCATAGGAATAGAATTTTTAGCTGGTCACAAGGTTTACTAGAATAGAACAAGCCTTCCTTGGCCATATGAATAAATTCTGGTTAAAGGGATGTAGGTGGAAGCAACGATGTGCTGATAAAGGCTTTGCTGGCTCCACACACACACACACAGACACACACACACAGACTGTGTACACATATGCACGTAAGTTTATTATAAATGTTACTGATATTAAAGACATACAACTTACAAATAATGGAATACACAGTACTCTATTACAAGTTCCATACACCCAACTGAATCTTACAGAATGCTTTGGTTAGTTGTTGGGGAACAAGGAGTTCAACCATGATTTGATAAATGGAGTTCTGTTCCAATTCCCTCTTTTCCCAATAAATGTATTGCCATTCAATCTGAAATGTGATCTACTACTAAACTGTTTTTCATCCTCGTATAAATTATATTCACTAAACTGAAATCTCTTTCAGCTTTAGCACTACACTGTGTCAGAAGCTCACTCATTTGCCGAGGAGGTGAGTGACTTCTCTGCTGAGTTGGATAATGGTTTTCTAATGCTGGAAGAATATTGCCTTAATGTTTTGTGCTATTTATAATGTAGTGACCACAGACACACCACACTTCTAAGTTTCAACTGCAGTTTTGACATTTTTCTTCATCACTTTCCTAAGTTTAGACAAATAAAATAATAAGTCAAACCCCGACTTGTAGTTTTTGCTGATTTCCATGGTGTAAATATTCTCATCATGGCTGACTTCAAACTACCAGCATGACATCACTGAGCACAGAGTTGGGAAGAAATACACAGTGTTTCCTTCATATGAAAGCAATATTTGGAATTCTCTGAGTTGTCTATATTTTCTTACCGTTCTTAACTCTGTATTGTCTCTCATTTTCAAGAGCTTTCTGTATATTATCAGTCATATGTATCATCTCTCGCTAGAAGGTAAGCGGATGAATACAGGTACTCAGAAAAATGACAAAATAATAAATCAAACCCTCCTGACTTGTAGCATTTGCTGAATGTTTTATTCAGCACTGCCTCTGGTTACACCCATCCTATAAAAATTGTTCAAACAAATATTTGTTAAATAAATGAATTTGTTAAACAAATGTTGCAAATATTTCCCCAGACTATAATTTGTCTTATTTTATTTATATTTATGCTTTTGCCATACAGAAGTGATAAATCCGAAGTTGTCTAATATGTCTGCCTTTTCATTTATTGCATTTGAGTTTTCCTCCTCTCTCAACCCAAGGTGGATCATTCTCCTAAATTTTTCTAGAAGTTTTATTTTTTTGTTGTTACATTTAAATCTGGAATCCATCTGGAATATATTTTTGTATATGACATGCATTTTTTCCAGATGGCTAGCCCATTGTGCCACTTCTGTAAATAAATTATTTTTCTCTGCTAAGCTGAAATTCCACCTTTGTGGTACATTAAGTTCCCATGTGTGCTGGTCTTTATTTCCGATTCTCTAATCTGTTCCAGTATCTATTTGCCTACTTCTGGGCCTTTATGATACTTTTTTGATACACTTTTGATACACTGACTTTATGGTAATGGTAATATAATAACAGAGCACAATTATAGTGTTTACTATATCCTATTCTAAGCAATTTAGATTTAATCTTCACCAAAACCTTATGAGATAGATACTATTAATATCCTCAATTTACTGATGATGGAAGTAAGTGGCAGAGAAGTAAAGAAACACCAGAAGTAAGTAACAGAGCCTGGGATTGAACCAACGCACTATAGCTCCAGAGCCCAGATTCTTAACCATTAGGTCAAACCACCTTTGTGTAGAGCATGTAACCTTTTACTATTCCTTTAAAAAATAATTTTCTTAGCTATTCCTGGAAATTATTCTTCCATAGACTTCTTCAAAATAATTTTATTGAGTTTCCAAACAAAAATAAAACCTCTCTATTGGGATTCTAATTAGAATTGTATTAACTTTATGCATTAGTTCTGGGAGGCATATAGTTTTGTGAATTAAGTCTTCCCCTTTAGGAACATGATCAACTTTTCTGAGCATTCAGGTCTCATTTCATGTATTCTTTATTAAGAGTTTCTAGTTTCCCTTCTATAGGTCCTGCACCTTGTAAAATTTTATCCTAAATATTTTATAAGTTTTGTCGTTGTTGTGAATGAAAACTTCCCATCTACCATTGAAAGTATAGAGAAAAACCTACTGTTTTTTTTGTTTGTGTGTTGTATGTGGTTGTATGTATATATGTTCAGTCACCTTACCAAATTCTCTTATTAATTCTACAGGGTCGTTTTTTTTTTTGTCACTTGAGTTTTCTAGGAACACAGTTATATCGTTTGCAAACTGAGATAATATTCTCTCTCTTCCCCCTCCTTTCCTCCCTCCCTTTATTTTTTCCTTCCTTCCTTCTTTCCTTCCCTCCCTCCCTCCTTCCCTCCTTTTCTCTAATCTAGTTTTGGGTTACTCAGTGGCAAAATTAATATAAGAAAGTCAGGATAAATGCTTGATTCTTTCTATTATTTACTAGCTTTTAGTATAATGAATTACTTTCCTATAGTTCTCTGAAGATAATCAGTTAGGGTTTTTTCCAGGTTTTTTTGGTGGGGGGAGGGAAAGAGAGAGGGGGGCAGGGAGAGGGACAGAAGGAGAGGGAGAGAGAAACTTAAGCAAGTTCCATGCCCAGCACAAAGCCCGACACAGGGCTCGATCTCACAACACTGAGATCATGACCTGAGCCAAAATCAAGAGTTGGACGCTTTACTGACTGAGCCGCCCAGGCGACCCTCTAGTTTTTTAAAAACTGTGTTAAGATATACATAACATAAAGTTTACCATGAGTGACATTTAGTATATGCACAATGTTGTGCAACCATCACCCCATCTAGTTCCAGAACATCTTCGTCACCCCAAAAAGAAACCCCCTACTCATTAAGTACTCACTCCCTTTTCCTCCCTTCCCCCAGCCCCCGGCAACTACTAATTTGCTCTCTGTGTCTACGGATTTACCTATTCTAAATATTTCATATAAATGAAATCATATGAGGTGTGGCCTTCATGTCTGGCTTGATCAATTAGTTTTTTAAAATGTTATGAAATTCATGGATTTAAACATATTTGATAGGTTTCAATAAATTACAATTATTATCTTTTTGAAGCTCAAAATTTTCCTATCTTTGGTCAGTATGAGCCTCTTCTAGTTGGCTTCTGGGTTCTTTTGACACATTCAAACTATTCCTTGCTTAGTATTACAGGACATTCTAGGCTTTTTTTGTACATTTCTGTGACAGACTTGGAATTGGCTATTTCTCTCAGAAACACAGATTTCTTTTAGTGAGAAATGGTATTTTAAGACCACATTTTGGGTACTCATTTAGCTCATTGCTATTGGTTTGGTTACTGTTTCTAGGCTTTTTTAGTGGACAAAGCTAGGTAGTATATATGTCTAAATCTATATATTTTCAAAGGTAAACTATCTCATGAGATTACAGTGATATTTCTAATTTAAATTCAGGTCTACAGGTTTTAATTACTTAGTTTCTTCTATATTATAATTGTATGTCCTTTCTTCTGCACTATGAATCTTGGTTCTCAAGGAAAAAGGGGATGATAGATATCCCATGATTACTCATTTATTTAATTCTACATATCACGTATACAATAGTCTCAGTAAAACAATACTACTTACTGAGAATGATTAAAATTGTTTTTTGCATTATGCCTTCCCTATCCCCCCTCATCTTTTAAGTAATTATGTTATATCTATATCACCTGAGCACATAAACATTACCAACTAGACAGACTCTCTTCCTTTTTTTTTTTTTTTTAGATTTTATTTTTATTTATTTGAGAGAGAGAGAATGAGAAACAGAGAGCATGAGAGGGGGGAGGGTCAGAGGGAGAAGCAGACTCCCTGCCAAGCAGGGAGCCTGATGCGGGACTCGATCCAGGGACTCCAGGATCATGACCTGAGCCGAAGGCAGCCGCTTAACCAACTGAGCCACCCAGGCGCCCACTCTCTTCCTTTTAACACTCATTTAGTTTTGGTTCTACAGGTAATTATATATTCTGTATTTAATGTTCACCAATAGTCCTTATGTCGATGTCTCTCTAGTCCTTTTGATAGTCTGAAGTTCATTCTCTAGTAGATTCCTCAGGAAGGGCTCATGGGTACAATATTCTCTGAATTACTGCATTTTGATAATCTTTGATCTGTGCCCTTTATACTTGAAAGTCAATGTTTCTGGATATAAAATCCTTGGCTCACATTTTCTTTTGAGTATCTTAATTATTTTACTTCCATATCCTCTGTTATATGGTGTGGCCATTGAAAGTTTTGATGCTCATCTAATTTTCTTAACCTTACACATCACTTTCTGTTTTTGCTTAGATGACCAAACCCTGAGTAGTTTCAACAGTTCTTCATCAGTGCGAGGCCCTATCCTGCAAGGGAGCCCTGGGAGATTGGGCTGGGCAGTGCACAGGGGCCAGAGGGCTCCAGCATTTCAAGGGGCCCCTGGTGCTCACCTGCTATTCGGTTGGGCCAAACTCCTCACAGTTTTACCTGCTCCTCCCTCATTGTCCTGTTCGCCTCTTTGGGGTCTTCTGTTTGCATATCTATCTGATGCTGTGTTGCTTCCCTCTGCTTTCTCCTATGCAACGTCTGTGATACCATGTAGGTCTGTGGCTTCTGACGGTTTGTCCTCAGCTGCTTGTATTTTGGGACTTGTGTGGATACCCTGTCAATTAGTTTCACTATAAGTGTTATCTGTGCACGGGTCTTTCATTCCGCCATCCATTGCTCTGTGTTTTTAAATAGGGAATCAGAGAGATTAAAGAATGATACTACCACCACCATCATCACCGGGGAGAAGTCTTTTCTCTCTCTTACTCACCTCCACTCAATACTTAGTTGCTATTTCCAATCCCTTTAGAGCTGGAATGTGGTCAGAGGAAGGAGAGAAAAGATGGGTAGAAAGTTTTTTTTTTTTAAGATTTTATTTATTTATTTGACAGAGAGAGACACAGCGAGAGAGGGAACACAAGCAGGGGGAGTGGGAGAGGAGAAGCAGGCTTCCTGCGGAGCAAGGAGCCCGATGCGGGGCTCTATCCCAGGACCCTGGGATCATGACCTGAGCTGAAGGCAGACGCTTAACGGCTGAGCCACCCAGGCGCCCCTAGAAAGTTCATTTTTGACAGATACTGTTATAAACTGGCTTCATATTTCCTAGGCCTGTTTTTCGTTCTTTTTTTCTTTCTTTCTTTTCTCTCATGGCCACTTGTATAATTTTTTCAGAGTTTTCCAGCTGGGTCCTTCTGACAGGAAATCTAATGATGTGGGCAATGAATTCTATGCATCCTCTCTGCCCTTGGTCTTTACTTTCCCTGTTACCACTATATAAACTCTCTCTGTTGGATTCTCATAGCCCTCTCACACCGTGCTCTTGGCAAGAATCAAAAAGGCCGATTCTCTCTCCCTCAAGGCTTATGTCTGGTCTAAGGGAAGAAAGTCTTGTCCTCTGTCCCAACAAACACTGCAGGGCAGATCAGTCCCAATACAGCTAGCTGCCTATGTTCTGCCACTGGAAATGGCTAGTCTCTTGCTCAGGAGATTTCTTAGATTGGACTAAGACCCCAGACAACTGTGCTCTTCTCCCCCCACCCCTGCTCCCTCCCAACAATACAAATCAAGCTTTCTGGGGTGTCCAACTGCAATCTCTAGGATAGACTTGGGGTCAGCAGGTAACATTCCCCTCTCCTTGGTGGAGAAAGAGAGTAGGAATCACAGCTCAGCTAGGTCCAAAGAAAGCCTCCTGACAAATTTCTCTCTTTATTTTTATTTATTTATTTTTTAAAAGATTTTATTTATTTATTTGACAGAGAGAGACACAACGAGAGAGGGAACACAAGCAGGGGGAGTGGGAGAAGGAGAAGCAGGCTCCCCACTGAGCAGGGACCCCAATGCGGGGCTCGATCCCAGGATCATGACCTGAGCTGAAGGCAGATCCTTAACGACTGAGCCACCCAGGCACCCCCAAATTTCTCTCTTTAATTTCCAACTCTTGACCCTTTTGTGACTTCAAGGTGGGTGAGAGCTTTAAAAATTATGTCATAAATTATTTCTTTTTGCCTTTATGAATTCTGCATGTACTTTAGTCCTTTCTTTGGGATACAGTGTTGCAGAGTCTGATGTACCTTGCAGCATGAGCTGAAACTTCAATTTTAATGTAGTGTTATGTTTTAATAAGAAAACATTCTTTTCCTCTGTATTCTCAAATCATAGCTATAGAGTTCAATTTAACATTCACACATCATATTTTCTCATAATATCTCCTTTCTTCTTCTTCTTTTTTTTTAAATTTTATTTATTTGACAGAGAGACACAGTAAGAGAGGGAACACAAGCAGGGGGAGTGGGAGAGAGAGAAGCAGGCTTCCCGCCGAGCAGGGAGCCCGATGCGGGGCTCGATCCCAGGACCCTGGGACCATGACCTAAGCCAAAGGCAGACGCTTAACGACTGAGCCACCCAGGTGCCCCTAATATCTCCTTTCTTATTCCCAATCTTGTGGTTCTCTTTTCTATACTTGTCCCTTTATTAGGTTTGAGAAAGATTTACCCATTTTATTGGTCTTATTCAAATATTAAACTTTGAGGATTTAATGAGAGTTCTATAAACTTTTATACATTTCAATAATCCCAACCTTGTCTTTATTATCTCCTATTACTTTCTTTTGGTTTCTTCATTCTTTTACTACTTTCATAAAAAAATTCATTACAAAAAAATTTATTTTTGGTACTTAGGCTATATATTTTCCTCAGAGTACAGTTTTAGCTGTGACTTATTGGTTTTCCTCTTTTTTTTTTTTTAAGATTTTATGTATTTATTTGACAGAGAGAGAGAGAGAGAGCACAAGCAGGGGGAGGAGCAGAGGGAGAGGGAGAAGTAGGCTCCCCGCTGAGCAGGGAGCCTGATGTGTGGCCTGATCCCAGCACCCTGGGATCATAACCTGAGCCGAAGGCAGATGCTTAACTGACTGAGCCACCCAGGTGCCCCGGGTTTCCTCTTTGATCAAGAAAATTTCATATAAAAATTAATGGAATAAAAGCAATGCAGAAGTAAATAAAATTGAAGTGAAAGCAATGCAGACAAGCAAAGACAACAAAAAGTGCATTTGACTTTCCAAAATTTACAGTTAATTCACTAAAGAGAAGAGATGCATTTTGAATAGTAGTAATGAATAAACTCCTGTATCGTTTGACAATCCTACTCATGAAGATGATAAAATCATATGAATATACTGGAAAAACTTTATATTAGTTTGTGATTTGGCAGAAAATACTGGATAACAAATAATTACATAAAACACATGTAAACTTTATAATGAGGGCATTGATGACAAACTGGTCAATGGATATCATCAATTCAAAGATAATTTAAGGTTAGTCATTGAATAAGAAACTGAAATCACCTGAAATCTTATGGTTTATATATGAAAGAAATTTGATAGAGATTTCCTCAAATTTGACAACAGACCTACAAAGTTATATAATACCAATATCATATTTAATCTGAAGGAAAATTTCTAAACCATCATTAATAAAAAACAAATTTTTATCAACCATGCTAGAGGAAAAACTGAATTATCTTTCTAGTTTCTCTATGGAAAATAATATTATAATATCATTGCCATATGAAGAGGCAATCAAAGAATATGCAGCCAAAATACTATGGAGGAGTATCAGGAAGTTAATAAAAATATTATTAGATTATTTAATTATGTTATTTTTCTGTATTTTCTAACATTTGCAGAATGTATTCACTTTTTCATTTTTAAATTTGTTATGTAACTTCTCTTTACATTCTAAATAAGTATTCAGGTTTATATCTAATTTTGTATTTGTAATTTTATATTATTTTTCTTAAAGAACACTCCTTCCTCTACCTTCCCCTCCACAAATTTATAAGCTTTAGGCCTCCCAAAACTGTTCTGCCCAGATTTGAACTAATCCCAGTAACCTTCCTTCTCATTCAAATACATTCTACTTATACTAGCTTATTTCTTAAGGGGTAAAGACGCTGCTTTCCATGTACTGTTTGGAACGGGTTTTACAATCTAAGGATGAAGGTAACACCAATTTCAGGTTTTAGTGTGTTTCTAAAGCATTATCTGAACAAAAATGAAATTCAACATGGTTTTTGAGCCACTTGATGGTCATTAGAACATTAAAAGTAAATTGGATCACTACCTTTCTTCTTGTATCTAATTATCCAATATATTCCAGATGGATAAAAGATTTAAGTATAAAATAAGGAAGTCATAAATATATGCAAGAATTCCTATACAACATCAATGTGGGAAAAGGTTTATAAGTTTGATACAAATCCCAGAGGTCTTAAAAGATTGATAAATTTTAATAAATAAAAATAAGAAAATTCTGCTTGCCAAGAAATAATAAAGTTAAAAGACAAGCAACAAATCAAGAAAAAAACTATTAATAACGCATATCCCATAGGGTTTAATTTCCTTAATATAAAAAGAATTCTTACACATTAATAAGAAGAAATATCAACAACCTAATAGAAAAATTGGCAAAGGATATTAATAGGTGCTTTATCAAAAAAAAAAGAAATACAGATGATTCATGGACATATGAAAAGTTATTCAATCACCCCTATAATAAGAGAAATGCAAACTAAAACTGACAGATTGACAAAGATCCAGAAGTTTGTAACACACTGTGTAGGTGAAGATAGTAAGAGGCAGGCAATTATTGGGGCAAGTGTAAATTGGCACAACTTCTGGAAAAGGCAGATTAAATTTGACACAATAGCTTCATTTCTAGAAATTAATCTTATAGATATGTCTACATATGTAAACTGTTACATGCAGAAAGGCATTCACTGTAGCATTGTTTCTAATAGCATAATGCTGGGAACAACCTAAATGTCTATCAAAGGGGGACTGGTTAAATACATAATGGTACATTCATCAGTGTAATACTATGCAGCCACAAAAAATAGAGAGCAGCCCTGTGCAGATATGAAACATTCCTAAAGACCTATCATTAAAAATGCAATGTTCAGAGTGGGACACTGACATTTCAATGGATACAGTTAATACTTACACATCCTAACGTTAGTGGTTACTTTTAGGAGGAAAACTAGGGCAGGAGTGAGTAGGTGGGTGGGAAGACGTACTTTTCAGTACATATCCTTTTGCACTTTTCAAATGTTATTCCATGCACCTATCTTACCTATTAAAGTGCTACAATTATTTGTTAAAAAAAAAAAAGACATGACCTATAACTAGGCTAGTGAAAATATTTGAGCATTGGTAGTTCTTTCCCTGAAGGCACATTATTGGGTACATGGAGAAAAAGGAAGGTAGTCCAAGGCTTAAGTATAACATTATCCCCTGCAAATAAGGTTATCACTCTACTAGTGATCTGTGAATGGTTGCTGAGGAGTTTCTGAACTATCTAAATCCCAGTCAAGGTCTAACCTCAGGAGAACACAAAAATTAAAGCTGAAGCCTATTTAGCTGTATGATAGTTATCTGTCCAAAGGAAGACTGAGCTGATAGATGGGAGCTGGTCAACATGAGGTCTAGAAAAAGGAGGCCAAGAGTAGCATTTGACAGTATTTGTCTAGTCCTGTCTCAGGGAGATGTTCTCTGGAATGTTGTGTCAGTTATGTCTTTTACTTTTCCTATAGAATTAGTAACTGCCATTTAAATGATCTTTGAGTAGTGGTTAAAAATATGGCCTTTGGAGACAAACAGATGTGGGTTCAAAGCCCAGTTCTTTTTTTTTTTTTTAAGATTTCATTGATTTATTTGAGAGAGAGACACAGAGAGATAGCGCGAGCATGAGCAGGGGGAGGAGCAGGAGGAGCAGAGGGAGAGGGAGAAGCAGGGAGCCCAACATGGGCTTGATCCCGGGACTCCAGGATCATGACCTGAACCGAAGGCAGACGCTTAACCGACTGAGCCGCCCAGATGCCCCCCACTTCTTTTTATTGTCTGTGTGATTTTAGGCACATGTCAATTCAGTTTATATACAGGTAAAATGGGGATAATAATCTTTACTTGTCTTTACGTGAATATTGTCGTGGTTTAAAGAAAGTAATGGGAAAGGGCTAGTACAGTGGCCAGCATGTAGTTAGGGCTTACTGAATAGTAACTGTTATTTTTATTTACAGATTGCTTTTATCATCTCTGCAACTTAAAATCTTAAGGGACTGGTTAATAGTTGGAAACAAATTAAACTGAGTCAAATGGATAGCATTTTGTCATTAGCAAGGTAAAACATAGCCTTCTAGACAGGGTCTCTCAGAAACTGAGAGAAGGTCAGACCATTTTCTTTCTCTTTTGTTCCTCTATTTATTTGTTTTTGAGGCTCTTGGTATTATATAATATATAATAACAATAACATACATATATATTAAAAATTCCAAAACTGGGTTGCAAAAAGAATTGTGTTTTAAATGTTGTTTACATTAAATGTAGAGAGATGTATTTGTGTTATTTGCATAATAATAATATATGAAATGTTAATGTATAGTGCATCACAGGATGCATGAAAGGTTTACATTAACGTCCCCCTCTTTTAGTCACTGTGCATCTCTGGGACCGGATGGATGGCCTCCTTTGATGATAACATCAAACATCTGAACTTGAAGCCTTTCGTGAGTCCTGAATCCCAGCCCCAGCAATAGGCAGGTTCTATGGAGGAAGGCAGAACGGAAAGGCAAACTCCTCTAATGGGCTGCAAAACTCAGACATACACATTTCTCTCTTCCACCTGCTCAGCATTTCTAAGGTGCCAATGACAAAAGCCATTGTGTCTTGTGTCTTCCTCTCAGTTGGTGTGACATAGTCTTTAACACTAATCGGGGCGGGTTGCCACTTGGGGGCCTCGATAATGCTCTTTGTAATGCAGGGAAAACTCAATCCACTCACATTTCCCTGTATCATGGGGAGCTGCTTCAGGCCAGTAAAAATCAGGAAATGATATAGTTAAAAGACTTTTCAAGAATCAGGAATTAGCTCCTAAGTGGGGTCTTCAGTTGGACACCAAAGAGAAACGGCCCATTTTCTCCCTGGTTGAGTGAGTTTTTGCTGCTGACCTGTAAATTCTACACTATTTCAAAGTTACTGGCTGAGAAATTAATGGAAACTGAGCTGGGAATTTTTTCTTTCTTACCCTTATGTGTGATGCCTTATTTAAAATAATTCAGACTCAAAGCGAATTTCTAGCAAATGGTGCTCTGGCTGCTATTAAATTTATTGATGGCGAATCCATCATCCCGGCTTTTTATGTATGATGTCGCTGATGTGCTGATTTTTTTTTTTTAAAGCTCCATGGTGAGACTTTCTTAAAATTCACCTCTTCCATCTGCCCCATAGTGCTATAAGTGACTTCAGGTTAAGATACTATTTAGCAAATTAAGTTGCCATGTTGAAATTTTATGGCAAAGTTTTGCAAAACCATTAAGTAAACCACGCTTATTCTTTCTATATTGGGATTTCTTTGATGTGCTAAGATTTTATATAAATTTGTTATTTATCTTGATGAAAGCCAGATAAATAAATGCTCCCATCATGCGTAATAACTCAACTCTTTGCTTTCACAAGGCCAGAGCAAGGCTGAAAGGAAATTCATCTCAAAGCTATTAAGAAAAGCCAGATAGAAAGGGAGCATAAAAATGAAATGAACTATGGTGAAAGGGCCAGACCCTCTTCCAGACTGCCCTACATCATCCCAGCTACCCAGGTGGAACAAAGATTTAGAGCTCCAAATAGAACTCAAGACTCGAAAAAAATGATGTGGGACGGTCTGAGAAAGGGATCAATCTATCCTGTGTTCACAGGAGAAAAAGAAATCATTTGGCAAAGTCTCAACAGCCTAAGCTAGAAATGACATGTCCCCCCCACCCTAAACTGCCACCAGGGCCCCCATTTGAATACACCTCAAAAGAAGCTCTTGTTTCCACTGCTTTGTTTCCTGCCCAGGCGTGTAAGGGGACAAAACAAAGGAAGTGAAGAAACCACCTGGGTGTCTCCTTCCTGAGACTTGGGGGACTGGTTGGTTCTAACTTTCCAGTTGTCACTGGAGCCCCTGGTGACTACGAAGAGCACAAAGAAATTCTGACAAGTGATTTGGACCTTGAGGGTTTCCTCTAATAACCCACCTTTTGTGACTTTTCTTTTAAAGTCTCTACAACTGCATAGCCCGGAGCTTGATGTCACTCTGCCTTCTCTATCATCTGTTAAGACACTGGCATGTCTTATCTTTCCATCATGTTGGAGGAGCTTGTGAATTCCTGAAAAACCTAGGCTCTTATTCCCACTCACCCAATGGAATTTCTTCAAATGTAATTTTTTTTTATTTTAAAGATTTTATTTTATTTATTTGACAGAGAGAGAGAGAGACAGCTAGAGAGGGAACACAAGCAGGGGGAGTGGGAGAGGGAGAAGCAGGCTCCCGGCCGAGCAGAGAGCCCGATGCGGGGCTCGATCCCAGGACCCTGGGATCATGACCTGAGTCGAAGGCAGAAGCTTAACGACTGAGCCACCCAGGTGCCCCCAAATGTAATTTTTTTTCCCTCATTTTTCTGGGTCCAAATATTGTCCACTCCCCAAAGAGCAGCTAAAGAGGGACGCCTGGATGGCTCAGTCAGTTGAGCAACTGACTCTTGATTTTGGCTCTGTTCATGATCTCAGGGTCGTGAGATTGACCCCCACGTGGGGCTCTGAACTGGGCATGGAGCCTGCTTGGGCTTCTCTCTCTCTCCCTCCGCCCTGGCCTCCCCTAAGATACATAAATAAATCTTAAAAAAAAAAAAATTCAAAGAGCAGCTAAAGCTATTTCCAATTTGAGAAACCTTCTGTAGCACCATTAGTCATTCCTTGTGGTGGCCTCCTTCCTATGTTTGGAAAATTAATTACCCTTATAGGGGATGGTCCATTTCCCCCTACCACTCTGACAATGCCAGATACTCACTGTCCCAGCCTTCCTTGCAGATAGGTAGGGGGTGGGCAGGTGACCTAGGCTCTTCCAGTGAAATGCCCCCATCCCAAACTAGCTGTGAGAGGAAGCAGGGATGGTGCAGAATCCATCCTGGTGGCCAGTGGGGGCTGTAGCAGCAGCAAATAATCTGTCTTCCAGAGGCAGTAATAGCTGTGCTCCCTTTAGCTGAATTAGTTGTGTCCTCTGGGCAAGTAACACAGTCTGTGCCCAGCAGCAATGGCTGTGATTCCTTTGCCATTCCAGCTGCCCAAATAATTTAGAGCATTGTTTCTGCCTGCACAACCTCTAAGCCCAGTTCTCCAGCCTCCCTGAGATACTGTGAGCTACCCACTAGTTTTTTAAACGATTTTATTGAGATATAATTCACATACCATACAATTTCACCCATTTAAAGTGTACAATTCAATGTTTTAAAGTAAATTTACAGGATTGCACAATGATCACCACAATCTAAGTTTAGAACATTTTGTCCTTGCAAAAGAAACCCCATACCCATTAGCAGTTACTTTCCATTCTTTCCCCTACTCCTGGATCTAAGCAACCATTAATCTATTTAATACCTCCATAAATTTGCCTCTTCTGGCATTTCATATGTATGGAATTGTACAGCGTGAGTTTTTTTGTGATTGGCTTCTTTAATGTAGGATAATGGTTTTAAATTTCATCCATGTTTAGCATATATTGGTAATTCATTCCTTTTTATTGTTGAATAATATTCCATTGTATGGCTAGCCCACATTTTATTTATCCATTCATCTGTTGATAGGGTATTTGGGTTGTTGATAGATATTTGTATGTCTCTATGAGCATTCATGTACAAGTATAGATGTTTTATCTTCTTTTCTTTTGAGGATATACCTAGGAGTAGAATTGCTGGCATGGTAACTATGATTAACCTTTGGAAATTGATAAACTGTTCTCTAGAGTGGCTGCACTATTTTGTAATGTGTGAGGGTTCCAATTTCTCTACATCTTAGTTGCCAAATAATCTTCATTATTATCTGTCTTTTTTATAGCCATTCTATGACTGTGAAGTGATAAATCATTGTGGTTTTGTCCACCAGCTGTTAAATTATTTCTGCTTAAATCTAGTTTCTTGCAACTAGATCCCTGACTGATCCATTCCTGGTTCAGTGCACACTGGCCTGTCCTATCTCTGGACTGTACTACACAGTTGAACATTCATCCATTGCCTTTTCTCCTCTTCAAGGTCATAACCTACTGGAGGTCAAAGAGCCCATTACCTACTTCTCTGTCTCACCTGTAATGTCTAACCTGAAGCTCAGCACTTATGAGGGTGTTAATTGGAAAATTGTTGATTGGTTCATCAAAACAGTTCCTTGCTTACTACACAATTCTAGAAATGTGTCTTTTATTCTTTCATTAAGAAGACTCAATCATGGAGACATGTAGCAGGTGCTGGGGACATGGATTTTGGAGATTGGTCAGATTTGGGCTCTAATTCTATCTCTGTTGATTGCTAGCTGTGGGACCCAAGGACCAGTTCATTAGCCTCTCTGAGCTGTGGCTTTCCTATTTACAAAGAGAGATAATAACAGATATCTCAGATAAGTGTTATGAGGGTTAAACTCCATCCGGTATGTAAAACAATAGAACAGGGTGTGTGGAAACCTCAGGGTAATTATTAGTTTCCTCTGCACCCCCACACTCCACCCTGCAATTCCCACTCCCAGGAATCTGGCTTAGAGATGCATCTTAGTTATTTTTACTGTTATGAGTATTATGTTGAGGGGTCAAAGCAATGGAAATCAGGGGAGGAGGGAAAGAAATTGCCCAAACTCAATGGAGAGAACAGAGAGCTGTTGATTTTAGAGAGGTCAAATATGAAATTGGCATCAAAAAGGAAGGAACAGGATGCAAGGATGCCTGGGCTCTGCTGTTTACATGTCCTGTTTCCCCAAAGGACTCTTTTTTTGGGTTATGACCACATAGGCATAGAATCTTTTTAAAGCGAGGTTGATGTTTATTTCAGATGACCTATTTCTAGGAGCATTCTGGGATCTGACTGGAAGAAGCCATGTGTACACCACAAGCTGAAGGATTAATCGTGGAAGAGGCTGTCACGAATGTTGGTGTGTTATGGGAAGACTGTTGTCTGTGGCAGCTGTCTTTATCCACAGCATATTCAAAGAAAGCTTTCATCCTGAAGGGCTTAAAATAAAGCACCTCGTTGAGTGAAACTTTTTGTGACATAGTTGTGAAGGGGTTGAGCTGACATCTGTATGATAAACTAATGGGAGTTGAGTCTGGTTTTTACCTGGAGGACAATATAACTTGCCATTTGTTTAGTATGAAATTTCTCTTTATTTTTTTTACTTTTACGAGGTAATTTAAATTCCTTTAGTAGGAGTCAAAGTCCTGCTACAGATTCTTCAGTGCAAACTCAGATGTCAAATAAATCTGTAAGGGTTAACATACTGATATTTTTTATTAATGTGTAAATTACTGGATGCACTATCTTTGTGAGAGTGGGTTTTAGTGGTGAACCGAGGGAAGTGATCACAAGGGAACGAGCTTCCTAAAAAAGGCACACTATAAAGGAGAAAATGGCATACAGAATGGGGAGGCTGCAGACACGGAAATTAACTTCTTGGTTTCCCCAAAGCCAGCCCTATCTGGCTTCATTGTCATTCAGCAAACATTTAGTAAGCACCTCCTATAGACTAGGTTCTGTGTTAAGAACTTGGATGACAAGGCAGGGCCTTTATTGTGAAGTCCTTTATGTTGTGTACAGGTCTGAACATAATCTACCTGCTTAAAGCTTTGACCCTGGAGCTCAAGAGAATGAATTCTAGCCTAGCTCAGTCTAGTTGTAGTCAACCTATGGACTTATGAACATGAAAATAAGGGACTGTTATGGTAAGCCTCTGATATGGGGGTTGTTTGTTACAGAGTATTGTTGCAATAGCTGACTGATACATCATGATAAGTTTGGATTGTCTTCTAAGAGCATTAGGGAGCCACTGAAGAATTGTGATCAAGGCAGAGCTTGATAACCTTTGAATTTTAGAATGATCTCTCTGGCCACAATAGGCTCATGGGTGGCCATTACTCTTTTAGGTTGGGTGCCAAATGAGACACATGGAGCAACAGTCAAGCCCCAAGTAGCTGCTAGTCCAAAGATAACAAGAGGCAAGTAGTGAATATCTGAACCAACCTGTAGCTTGAAGCCTAAAGAATGGATCAAAGACAGCAAGACTGGACTCAGGGAGACCAGCAAGGAGACTACTGCAATCATGTAGGCTTGAACTTGGAAAGTGACTGTAAAGGAAAGAGGGTTATTTAGGTGATAGAATTGATTGGTCTTGGTGATTGTTTAATTGCATGTGAGAGTTGCAGGAGAGGAAGGTTAAGGGCGACTTGGTTGCTCAACAGGGTAGATGAGAGTGCCCTTCACTCAAGAAAAGACATTTTTTTTCAAGGTGAGATGGCAGCAGAGGCAGACAGGTAGGTTCATTTAAAACATACTGACTTTGTGTTTCCAAGTTATGTCCAGAAGACATTTAGATATTCAGATCTGGAGAGCAAGAGAGTGATCTGGCTGGAGACTTGTAGTTGGTTGTTGTCAACAAACAACATCAAGAGTTTCCTGGTGAATATATGAATCTTCCCAAGGAGATGATGTGGTATGAAAGTAAAAGAGGGCCAAGAACAGACCTCTAGAGAGTTCTGACATTTAAAGTACGGGTCAAAAAAGAGCCTGGAAAAGAGACTAAGTAGTTGTAGAGAGTAGGAGACAGTGGATTCATGCAAACCAAAACAGTAAAGAATTGCAAAAGGAGGGAGTGGTAACTGGGTTAAATTTTGCAGAGAGAGAATGTATATGACCTAGACATCCAATCACTGGTACTGGAATCAAAAAGAATTGGGTTTAAGTCCTGGCTCAGCAATTTATGGCTGTGTGATGCATTACTTTACATCTCCAAGGCTGTTTTCTGACCTGTAAGGTGGGAATAATTTCAGTATCTATTTTATGTGACTGATGGGACAACAAATGAGTTTGTAGATGTATGAGTACTTACTTAGAGAAGCACCGATGTTTCTTCATTAAATCCTGACCATTATTATTGTTAGCCATTACTTAGCAAAAGGAAGTCATTGGTGATCAAGGGGACAGCAATTTTAATGGCGTGGTGGGACAGAAACCAGGTTGTAGTGGGAAGGGACTGAGCAGAGGAACTGGAGACACCAAGGTAGAAAACTCTGTTGCCTGACCATGAGGGAGAGAAAAAAATATAGAGTAATTACTTGAAGGGAAGTATAATAGAAGGCAATTTCAATTGTTTTGTTTCTTTTTTCCATTTATTTATATATTTTTAATAAAAATTATGTATATTTAAGGTGTACAACATGATGATTTGATATGCATATCCATAGTGAAATGATTACTATAGTTCAGCCAATTAATATGTCATCTCATCACATAGTTACCAATTTTGGTGTGATGAATGCACCTGAAATCTACTCTTTTAGCATATTTCCAGTGTCTAGTGCAGTATTATTAAATATAGCAATCAGGCATATATATTACATCTCTAGACTTGTTCATTCTATGTAACTATGACTTTGTACATTTTGATCAACATTTCCTTATTCCCCCAACCAAGCCCCTAGAAGCCACCATTCTTTTTACTCTCTGCTTCTATGAGTTATACTTTTTTTTTTTTTTCCAGATTCCACATGTAAGTCAGATCACACAGCATTTTTTTCCTCTGTCTGGTTTATTTCACTTAGCATAATGTCCTCCAGGTTTATCCATGTTATCCCCAAAGACAGGATTTCCTTCTTTCTAATGGCTGAATAGTATTCCATTGTGTATATATATCACATCTTCTTTATCCATTCATCTGTTGATGGACACTTGGGTTGGTTTCGTATCTTGCCTGTTGTGAATAAATGCTTCAGTGAATAAGGGGGTGCAGATATCTCTTTGAGATCCTGATTTAATTTCATTCAGGTATATACCCAGAAGTGGGATTTCTGAATCATACGATGGTTCTATTTTTAGTTTTTTGAGGAATCCCCATACCATTTTCCATAATGGATATACCAATTTACAATCAACCAACAGTGTCCAAGGGTTTCCTTTTCCCTACATCATCACCAACACTTGTTAGCTCTTGTCTTTTTGATTGTAGCCATTCTAACAGGAGGGAGGAGATATCTCATTGCAGTTTTGATTTACATTTCCTGGATGATTTGTGATATTGAGCACCTTTTCATATGTCTGTTGGCCATCTCTATGTCTCCTTTTGAGAAATGTTTGTTCAGGTCCTTTGCCCATTTTTAATTGAGTTATTATTATTATTATTATTTGTTATTGTGTTGTTTGAGTTTCTTATATATTTTAGATATTAACCCCTTATCAGATATATAGTTTGCAAATATTTTCTCCCATTCTATAGGTTGTCTCTTCATCTGTTCATTGTTTGCTGTGTAGAAGTTTTTAAGTTTAATACTGTCTGTCCCTTTTAAGAGGAAATTAACTTTGCATGTTTGTAGGCTGTGGGGAAAGTTGCAAGAAAGAAAAGAGATAATTTGTAGAGCAAGGCCTCAGAGGATGACAGAACCCCAAGAATGAGTGGTGGAATAAGGCTTCAACTGTTGAAAAAATAAAAGATGGCCTTTCCACTGAAAATGGAAGCAAAGAAAAGTTTCAAAAAAGATAAGTAAAATAAGATGTTAAAAATTTCATTTCCAGAATCCCAAAGATCTGAAGACTGGACCTCAAAAGAGAAGCATTAGGAAGTAAGCTACATTTCAATGGCTCATGGTGTTGAAGGTCATGGATCAGAAGCAGGAGCTTTGGATGGTTTCTGACATAGGAGACAGGGTGTAAAGTCACTGTACTGGTGAAAGGCAGTGTGCGTCCCATATGATACCTCCCCATAACTCCTCAAGCCTTCAGTGAAGTTATGAAATTCACAAAACCATCATTATAATACGATTTCCTGTGGAAAATAATGAAGGGGCCAAAGTGAGCATCCTGGCTGTGAGGGGCTCCTTAGAGACAAGACACAAGGTGCAAAAGGAATAGATAAGGCAAAGGCAATTAAGCGTTGCATTTGCATAAACCTTAAGGAGGATCTCTTGACTTATACAGGTGGAGAAATTGAGGGCTAAAGGCTTAGGTCAAATTACTTAGGTCTCTGATAGTCAGAGGGACACCCGAAGTGTCACATCTCAGTTATATATGTTTGTTAGGGAGGGGGTATGGGCCAGGTTGAACAAAGCAGCAATTTTGTTGAGGTTGTTCCTATTTTATCATGCATGCACACACATATTTGCATTTTTTTTTTCCCAGCTAAATGGGAGGTGAAGTAGTTACTATGAGTTCTGGGGGTGGTGATACCACTGGGGAGGTGGTTGAGGAGACTGGTAATGGTGAAATCTACAGGGCTATATGGTCCTCAGAGGAGCTCGATGTCCAAGGTTCAGGAGCCCTGAAAGCAGAAAGTTGGCTTACTCCTTTTGGAGTTTTACCAGGTGGGCTCCAAAGAGACTAAGCAAGAGTAGGGAGGGTACAAATCAGACAAAGAGGGATTTGAATGATGGATCACTGATGGATCGTCTCCATGTTGTTGGAGGATGGTACAAGAGAAAAGTCTGTGTTTATAAATATACAGTTAGGGCAGAGTCCTTATTTCTTTTTTTTTTTTTTTTAAAGATTTTATTTATTTATTTGACAGAGAGACACAGCAAGAGAGGGAACACAAGCAGGGGGAGTGGGAGAGGGAGAAGCAGGCTTCCCGCCGAGCAGGGAGCCCGATGCGGGGCTCGATCCCAGGACCCTGGGATCATGACCTGAGCCGAAGGCAGACGCTTAACGACTGAGCCACCCAGGTGCCCCGGCAGAGTCCTTATTTCAAGTCAATTTAATCTGACCTAAGTTTCTTTCTTTTTTTTTCAAGTTCCTACTGCATATTTAATTTCACAACTGACAGACCTATATCAAACTTTAAATGATAAAGACAAACAATAAATCAGTGGAAACATTTTTCATCCAATTTTTCAGAGCTATGTCACTTGTATAAAGTGAGGCATACTTGTGCCAAGGCTTTACAGTAACCTTATATTTAAAGATATTTATGTCATATGATTAAAAAACTAATAATCACAACAACAAGCTTCTCATCTACCAGTGTAGCAGAGACTAGCAAGCACTGTCATCTCGATGCTGCAGTGGGAAATGGAAGTGTGCTGAGACAGAATCACTTCTTCAAGGGTTCTTTGTATTCCAGAGCATCCCAGTTTCTGAATATATAGTATATCATGTTAAACTTCCAAATAAGAACAGTGAACAAATAAGCTATCATTTATTAATATTTATGGAGCCCTTGTGTCATGCTTAGCCTATGGTGAGTGCTATAAATTATTAAGATGAAGATGTGCAATGTATATTCCTGGACTTAAAAATTCTATAATCTGGTTAGAGAGTCCAAACCTCGATATACTAGAAGTTTACAAAAATATTAGAGATAAATAACTTGAGACAATGACAAGAAAAATCCTGAGGCGTGTGTGAGTGGAATAGACAATAAATTGGAGGTCAGAGGAAAGGAGAGGTCAGAATGGGCTGGTGTTGACAGAGAAGACTTCACATAGGGGGTGAGAATTTGACTGCACCTTGGGGAATGGGTAGTGTTTGGTGAGTCATCTTTATCATTATCATCTTGCTTATACAAGAGCAGTTGTATAAATATGAACCCTCACAAGTCTCCATTTTAAAGGACTGTTTCAGACAGAAGTCTGAAAATAATTCCCTTTGAATAAGTATCAAGATGAGGGGGAGATGGGAGAAAATACACTGAAGACTAATTTTAGTAAAATCACGTTTTCTCCCTGAGAACTGGCTCTGCTGGATTAGACTGAGTTTCCTTAGGATTCTCACTACCTCCTATATCACCTGTGCCTCAAATTTGCACTTGTGACCTGGGTGAACCCTCCAGTGGCCCTGGTTCTGAATGCTCTATTATGCCTTATTTCGCCATGGAGGGACAGTAAGCCAAACCTTGCTGGCTTTCAGAATATTCACTTCAGTTTTCTGAGGAATTTTCCTGGGGTTGGTAGATATTGTGGCCTGGATAGAATCATGGCAGGGCAGGTATTGCTACTCTTTACCTCTCAAGTGGAAAACTTATGGTCAAGGGTTCTGAGAAATACACAGTTTAGAGTTCCTACCCAACTGATGACTGGATCGTCAGTTGATAGGGATAGAAAGATCATTGAATAGTGACTAGAGTCCTCTGCAGACTCTGGGGGGAGCAGACTCACACAGGAACAACTCTTCAAGAATGGGTCCTTGACATCTGTGACCTGAATCCAGCAGGTTCTGAACTTGTCTATTCTTCAAATACACACCCCTGCCTTCTTTGTCCCTCCACACAAAAGACTTATTCTCTCATTTTCTCCTAAAATGAGGTTAGGTGATCCATAAAGAAGAGCTTATCTGTTCATTAAATGCAAGCATTCAGCAATCCAAAGCTCTGTATTTAGAAATACAGTTGGCTTTGGTCAAGATGAGGACCAAGAAAACACGGGAAATCCTCTTTCCATTCGTAACACATAAAGTAGCTAGACACTAAAAACGTTTTTTATTTTTTTATTTTTTAAAGATTTTATTTATTTATTTGACAGAGAGACACAGCAAGAGAGGGAACACAAGCAGGGGGAGTGGGAGAGGGAGAAGCAGGCTTCCCGCCGAGCAGGGAGCCCGATGCAGGACTTGATCTCAGGACCCAGCGATCATGACCTGAGCCAAAGGCAGATGCCTGATGACTGAGCCACCCAGGCGCCCCTAAAAATGTTTTTTAAAAAGTGTATAGCTGAACTTATAAATAAGAAATAGAAATGTCCATGTGTCAGAAATTGAGAATCTACAGAGGTGAGTGCTACTTATGTCTGATGAGTAATCCCACCATCTTTGGGTATGGATTTTAACAACGGGAAAGAAGGGCAGTCAAGTCTTTAGTTCTGCACATGGAGTAGGCTATAGTTAGGCTCCCTACAGATCATGGGCCAGGCTCCCATCCTTGAGCCATGGATATCAAAAGAATCAGCTAAGAAATAAAGATCCTTATTTCGTGCTCCCTATGCAGGCTCAAATTCTCACAATAACCTCATCACATAGAAGCCCTGTGCCAAAAATCTAAACTAAATATTTGTGTATTATCAGTGAATCCCACTGAACCCCCAGCAAAGGCAACCTTGGAAAAGCTTGATGGGGTCTTTTTTTTTTTTATGTTATGTTAATCACCATACATTACATCATTAGTTTTTGATGTAGTGTTCCATGATTCATTGTTTGCGTATAACACCCAGTGCTCCATGCAGTACGTGCCCTCTTTAATACCCATCACCAGGCTAACCCATCCCCCCATCCCCCTCCCCTCAAGCTTGATGGGTTCTTATCCACAACCCAGGACACCATGCAAAAGGGACTTTAAATGTGCTTAAAAGTATTCAAAAAAGGTGGGGGGGGGTGGGAAATAGAACTTGTAAGAATAGGACATACTTTTTTTAAAAGGAGGAATTTGAAAGAGAATCATGTAACACGGCAGACTGTATCTTCCAAAACTGTCACGCATGGATGGCCATGGGAGTGTTTCCCATCCTACATACTTTTCTCTTATAATGTGTCCTTTATACTCCTTCTATCAAGAGGTGAGGTCTATGTCACCTCCCTTGAGGGACATGATTGTGACTCACTTACAATTAATAGAATGAGGTATAAGTGACACTGTGTGACTTCTGAGGCTACGTCAGAAATGTGGGGTAGTTTTTGCCTTGCTAACTGGATCACTTATGTTAGAGTCCTGAGCTGCCGCATAAGGATCCGGCTGCCTAGGAGTGGTCAGGGGTGAGGAAGCCCAAGTTAGCCCATGCAAAGTGACCCCATGAAGAGGTCCTATAACTAAAGGAAGAGAGATCTCTGGCCATTTACAACTTCTCCAGTTCCTGCTGTTCTAGCTCTAAACACTATCTGACTGCAACTGTGTAAGAGACCCTAAGCTAGAACCTCTCATGGAAACTTTACTGAATCCTCATCTACAAAATCACAAGCAAAATAAAAAGGTTGTTTTAAGCCACTAAGTTTTGAGATAGTTTGCTATGTAGCAATCAATAACTGGAACACACAGAAACCCTAGAAGTAAAATATTGAGAAAACTTTTTAAGGCAATTGGATTAAATAGTAGTTTAAATTAGCTGAAGAGAAAATTACAATTACAGATTGAATTACAGAATTTCATCTTATTTATTTATTTATTAAAGATTTTATTTATTTATTTGACAGATAGAGACAGCGAGAGAGGGAACATAAGTGGGAGAGCAGGAGAGGGAGAAATAGGCTTCCCGCTGAGCAGGGAGCCCGATGTGGGACTCGATCCCAGGACCCTGGGATCATGACCTGAGCCGAAGGCAGACACTTAACAACTAAACCACCCAGGTGCCCCTGAATTACAGAATTTTAGATAAAGACATTAATATCTTTAAAACTGACATTTCTTTTTAGTTATTTTTTCTGTTTTGTTTTTAAACTGTTATTATTCTTAACATACTAATATGTGAAAATAAGGGTTTTTAATCTTTGACTCCAAAAATGCATTATCATTAAAAAGTATTAATTTTTACCAGTTTCCTTTTATGCATCATAATATTTATATTTATATATATCTTTTACCCCACAGGATCATTTCAGAATTCACAAATGCCCACTACCAGCCAGCAACAGGGCATATCATTCTTAACAGTCCCTCCTCTAGATGACAAAATTATTTCAGTAATAATCACAAAATTAAACAAATAATCATGATGGCCAGAAAAGAAAACGGACAATAAAATCTGTATTTTATTTAAATGTGTGTATGTTTACTGGCATACATGACAGTAAAAAATATATAGATATAACTATTACAATGCATAAAAGGAAATCGGTAATAGATTAATAATTTTTAATGATAATGCATTTTTAGAGTCACAGATTAAAAACCTTGGTTTCCCTGGGTGTCTCAGTCGATTAAGCATCCAACTCTTGATTTCGGCTCAGGTCATGATCTCAGGATCCTGAGATCCAGCTCTGCCCTCAGCTGGGAGTCTGCATGAGTCCTGTCCCAATGCCCCGTCCCTCCCCTGACCCCCACACATGGGTGCTCTCTCCCTCTCTCCCTCTTTCCATCTCTCTAAAATAAATAAAACATTCCTAAAACAAAGGATTAAAACCCCTTATATTTACATATCGTATGTTATAGTAATGAATAACCAAGTTTAAAAACAAATCAGAAAAAAGAACAACTAAAAAGAAATTTCAATTTCAAAGATATTTCGTAAAAACCATTTTGAATGAATTAAAATTTGCACTCACTAAACAAAAATATTACACCTCAAATTTTACATTCTCTCTTACCATTTTAAATTTCAAACACAATTAAAAAGTCTAAGTGGTCGCAGAGAAAGAAGGATTTTTAGCAACTCAAGTTCTGTTTGTTTGTTTTTACAAGCACTATGGTATGACGGTTTATTTCTAATCTACCATTTAAATTTTGAAATACGTAATACCTCTGGGGTTAGAGACAGAAAACGAACTCACATAATTCTGTCCCATTACTAACTTACTCTTCAAACAATGAGGACAGAAAAGTGGAAAGAAGCTTAACTTTTTGGTTAACAAGCAACAGTAGTTCATAAAGCACTCCCTGAACTCCAGGGAACACAGGATGGTAGTCGTGGGAGACTGAGAACTGATGCTGGAGCAATGACGATGGCATGGTGGCATTGGCCACTGAACAGGGAGGCCACTGCATGGAGAACAGCAATGAGAAACCCATTAAACACTGAACAAACCCCATTTTTTGAGGGGGAATGGATCAGATAAGAGCATAAACCACCTCTGATCTCTAGAAGAGAGGACACGTGGAGGTTTGGAAAGGAATCAAAGACAACTATTTCACTTGCCATTTAAGGCTATTATTGCCGCTAAACAGATGTGGCTTCAGTAAACAAAGCTTGCCTTGGCTTGAAAGTAGTCCTCCCTGACTGTAATCCCAGGACATAAATCAATAATAGTAGCATGAAGGATATCGTATTTAGCTGTGTGTGTGTGTGAGAGAGAGAGAGAGAGAGCGCGCTTTACAAAAAAAATTTTGCAAGGCACCTACCAGGGCCAGCCCTGGACTTAATTAAGAAGCTAATGAAGTTCAACTTCTGTATCTGGCTTCATTCTGGTCCTTTAAGCCTCTGTTATGTGCCCACCTTCCTTTCACAAGGCACCTGGGGTCATCGTGTTCTCCCTGAAGTTTGCTCTAATAAAAATATTTTTTACACTAAGGTCTAAAGGGCTAAAAACTGCCAAATGTCACCTCATCCAGTGTATTTACTTTTTTAAACATAAGCTTTTTATTTTGCGATGATTGTAGATTTACATGTAGTTGTAAGAAATAAAACAGAAATCCCATGCACTCTCTGCCCAGTTTCCCCCGATGATAACATCTTGAAAACCTGGAGCACAATATCATAATGAGGCCACTGAAATTGATACTCAAGATTTAGAACATTTCCATCCCCATAAATATCCCTCATGTTGCCCTTTAATGGCCCTGCCCCATCCACTTCCCTCCCACCCCCTGCTACTTCCTTAACTCTGGGCAACCACAAATATGCTTGCCCTTTCTATAATTTTGTCATTTCAGGAACGTTATATAAATGACATCATACAGTATGTAAACTTTAGGAATTGGCTTTTCTTACTCAGTCTACTTCTCTGGAGATTCATCCAAGTTGTTGTTTATATTATAGTTAATTCCTTTTTATTGCTAAGTAGTATTCTGTGGCATGAATGTACCACAGTTTTTTTAAAACCATTTACACATGGAAGGACACTTGTGTTCTAGTTTTGATTATCATGAATAAAGCTGCTATAAACATTCATGTGCAGGTTTTTGTGTGAATGTAAACTTTCATTTCTGTGGGATGGGAGTTTAATTGCTTGGTTTTGTGGTAGTTGTGGGTCATCATTGTTGTTCAGAAGAAACTGCCAAATTATTTTCCTGAGTGGCTTTCCTATTGTGCATTTTTTACCAGCGATGTGTGAGGGATCTAGTTTCTCCACATCCTCATCAGCATTTGGTGTTGTCATTATTTTTTTGTTTTAGCCATTCCGATAGGTATATAATGATATTTCCTTGTGTTTTTTTTTAAAAGATTTTTTATTTATTTATTTGACAGAGAGAGACACAGCGAGAGAGGGAACACAAGCAGGGGGAGTGGGAGAGGGAGAAGCAGGCTTCCCACAGAGCAGGGAGCCCGATGTGGGGCTCGATCCCAGGACCCTGGGATCATGACCTGAGCCGAAGGCAGACGCTTAACGACTGAGCCACCCAGGCGCCCCTCTCCTTGTGGTTTTAATCGGCACTTCCCTAATGGCTAACAAAGAATAACTTTTCATGTATTATATGCCATCTGTATATCCTTTTTAGTAAAATGTCTGTTGATGTCTTTTTCCCATTTTCTCATTGGATTGTTTGTTTTTTACTATTGCATTTTGAGAGCTCGTTATATTTTCTAGATACTAGTCCTTTGTCAGATATGTGTTTTGCAAATAATTTCTCCCAGACCATAGCTTGCTTATCTTTTTATTTACTTAATAGGGTCTTTCACAGAGCAAGAATTTTCAACTTTTGCTAAGTCTCACCAATTTTTCCTTTCATGGATTGTGCTTTGGAGGGCTGTAGGCTGGGGCCATGGTTTTTTTCCTGTTGTATTTGTTTACAGTAAAGCAGTTTTCATCTAAAAGTTTTTCATCTTTCAGGTTCTTGGCTATAGAAAGCAAGCTTTTACTGGGACTTTTATGTCTGTGCTTGTTGGCATTTCCATGTTGCCATCTTCTCCCAACAACCAGTCTGGGTATATGAGGCAAGTAAATAAATAAATAAATAAATAAATAAATTCAGGTAACTCACCACCATGTCATTCCTTGGGTCCTGAGGTCCCTAGCCAGTCTAATGTCTTCTCTCTACCACTTAGAGTACTTATGATTTAAAATATAATGTCCTGAGTTTTTAGTTGTACTTAGTAGGAAGAATAGGGAAAGGTAAGCTCCTCTATTTTCCTCAAAGCAGAAGTCCTGTACTTATTTTCTATTAGGGAGTCAGGGACAAAGTCTGATGAAAGAAAGTGGGGCATCAGATTTTTATTTTGATTAATTTTTTTTGATAGTAAGGCCTGTCCTACTAAACTATGAGAACATAGTCCCTTTAAAATCAAAGACAGATTCACTGACATAGATATACATATAGAGGATTCACAGTCGGATTTAGCACATTAAGTCAAGCCACAAATAAATGGGCAAATGCATATGTTAATACAGGTAAAAAATGATTGCCTTTTAGAACAGGTTGAACCAAGTTAATATACACTAAAGGAAGTAGCTATAGGAGTGTCATAAGTAGGTTCTTTCTTTGAATCAATCTGGGAAGAATGCCTAAAGGAAATGATGTTTCAGGAGTTGCTGTACAATATGGGAATTGGGTTTGTCAATTGGATGGTGAATAAACTGCAAGGTGTAATATTTTCCAGTGCATTTTTTCACCTCCAGAAGTTTAATTAGTGTGTTTTAATATTTTTCCACTACTCTCTCCATTTTGTTCATGTTTTTTCCCTACCTCCTTAAATGAACAGAGCTTATTTATAATAGCTGTCCTCTGTGGAAAATGGATTGTGAAGCAGCTTTGAGGTGAGTTGAGAGAAGTGACTGAGATGCAAAAGATGAGAGAAATGAGGTAAAATCAGAGTCTTCCAATTTTTGAGATAGAAGGAACTAAGAGAGGGGTGCCTGGGTGGCTCAGTCAGTCAAGTGTCTACCTTTGGCTCAGGTCATGATCCCAGGGTTCTTGGATCGAGCCCTGAGTCAGGCTCCCTGTTCAGTTGGGAGCCTGCTTCTCCCTCTCCCTATGCCCCTGCCCCTTGCTCATGCGCTCCCTCTCTCTCAAATAAATAAATAAGACCTTAAAAAAAAGAAGAAGAAACTAAGAGATTATCTAGTGCCATCTCCTCATTGCAAATGGTAAATGTCAGGGTGGTGAGACACGTACATACAGAGGGTCACTGTGCTTATTGCATTTATGTGTATATACATATATCTGTTGTAGAATCATTTAAGAATATCATATAGACATAATACCCCTTACCCTAAATATTTTAGTTTGTCTTTTCTAGGAAAGATGACATTGATATTCTCTTGCATAATTACCATACAGTCATCAGATTCAGGAATTTAATATTGATATAGTGTTATTACCTAATACCCAGTACATATTTAAATTTTACCAGTTTCCCCAATAATGTTCTTTATAGTCATTTTCCTTTCCCTCTGATCCAGTATCCTATCCAGGATCAGGTGTGGCATTTAGTTCTCATATCTTCCTAGTCTTTAAAATAGAGCACAGAATGTCCCTCAGTTGCGTTTGTTTGTTTTATCATAATTACATTCAAGTTATATATTTTTGGCATGAGTACTATATAAGTGATATTGTGTTCTTTTCAGTATATCACATCAGGAAGTGCATAGTGTCAAGTTGTCTTCTTGGTGTTGATAATTTTGATCACTTGATCATGGTGATGTCCACCAGGTTTTTCATCTGAAAAGTTACTATTTTTAACTTTGTAATTAAGGTGTAATCATTTCTGGTACTCTTCATTTCCTTGAGTAGATCCAAATTTCCATCTGTTATCATTTTTTATCTCCCTGTACAACTTCCTTTATCATCTTTTTGTAGGAAAGATCTGCTGTAAATAAATTGTCTCAGCTTTGTCTGAAAATGTCTTTATTTCACTTTCATTCTTGAAATGTATTTTTGCTGGTTAAAGAATTCTAGATTTCCAGCTTTCTTCTTTCAGTAAAGAAGTAAAGAGGTAAAGAAGACCCATTATCTTCTGGTTGCATAGTTTTTGACAAGAAGTATGCCATCATTCTTCTCTTAGTTCCACTTTGTATCCTACGTTTTCCTCTAAATTTGTTTACAACTTTTAGGCTAGTTTTCAGTAATTTGACCAAATTGGCATGGTTTTCTGTAGACTTTTTCCGTTTTTTGAAGTGGTAGTGTAGATTATTGATTTTAGATTTTTCTACCTTCTAATGTAAGACATAAATTTCCCTCTAGGCACTACTTTATGTCATGTTTCATTCTCATTCAGTCCAAGATATTTTCCAAGTTTCCTTGTGATTTCTTCTTTGATCCATGGGTTATTTAGAAATGTGTTGTTTATTTTCTATTTCTGATTTTCTCAAATTTCTTTTTGTTTTTGACTTCTAACTAATGTGGTGTGGTCAGAAAATGTACTTTAAATAATCTCAATCCTTTTAAATTTGTTGAAAATTGTTTTATGGTCTAGCATATGGTCTATCCTGGAGAGTGTTCTATGGATACTTGAAAAGAATGTATATTTTGTTGTTTGGAGGTATAGTGTTCTGTAAATATCAGTTATGTCAAGTTGGTTGTGTTGTTCAAGTCCTCTATAATCTTGTTTACTATCTAGTTTTATCAATTACTGAGAAAGGAAAGTTGAAGTTTCTAACTGTAATTGTTGAATTGTGTATTTCTCCTTTTAGTTTTGTCAGTTTCTGCTTTATGTGTTTTAGGGCTCTGCTGTTAGGTGCATATATACTTTTATAATTTTTATTTTTCTTCACTGAAGAAAACTATCCTCTTGAAATTTAACTTTATCCTCATGAAATTTCCCCTTCTCTTCTAGTAGGATTTCTTGTTTGAATGTTTATTGGTCTGATGTTAATATGGCCACCCCACTTTTGATAAACCTTTTTGTCATCTATATTAGTCAGGGTTCTCTACAGAAACAGAACCAACAGCACACACACACACACACACACATACACATGTACACACAGAGACAGAGATAAAGAGACGTTTGTTTTTAAGGAATTGGCTCACATGGTAAGTCTAAAATCTGCAGAGTAGGCTGGCAGGGCGAGGACCCAGGGGAGTTGCAGTTTGATCCAAAGGCCACCTACTGGGGTGCCTGGGTGGCTCGGTCAGTTAAGCACTTGCCTTCGGCTCGGGTCATGATCTCAGGGTATTGGGATGGAACTCCATGTTGGACTCCATGTTCAGCGAGGAGTCTGCTTCTCCTTCTCCCTCTGCCCCTCCTCCCCCCACTTGTGCTCTCTCTCTCTCAAAAAAAAAAAGAAACCCACAGAAAAACCAAACAAACAAAAAAATAAAGGCCATCTACTGTCAGAATTCCTTGCTGCTCAGGGGAAGTCAGCTTTTGTTCTATGAAGACCTTCAACTAATTTGGATAAGGCCCACCCACATTATGAAGGATAATCTGCTTTACTCAAAGTCCATCCACTTAAATGTTAATTTCATCCAAAAATCATTTTCACAGAAACATCCATAATAATGTTTGACTAAATATCTGGGCACTATGGCCCAGTTAAGTTGACACATGAAATTAACAATCACACCAAACTTTTACTTTCAATCCATTTGTGTCTTTGAATCTAAACTTTTTCTCTTGTAGACAGCATATCATTGGATCTTGTTTTTTCATCCAGTCTGACACTCTCTGCTGTTTGATTTAGTCTATTCACATTTCACATAATATTTAACATGGTTGTATTTACATACGCCATGTTCTTATCTGTCTTCAGTATGTCTTGTGGCTTTTTTGTTTCTGTGTTCCTCCTTTGTTGTATTTTTGTGTGTCAAACAAACATTTTAGTATGCAATTGTTATTCCTATTTTGATTTTTTAATCACTATTTTTAAAGCTTTTTTGTTGTTGTTGTTCTAGGGAGTATAATGTACATCTTAATTACCACAAGCTACTGCAGGTTAATCCCAACTTAATTCCAGGAAAATGTAGCAATGTTACTCCAATATAACTCTATTTCCACCTCCTTCCTTTGTGATATTATTGTCATATAATTTTTTTAAAGATTTATTTATTTACTTTAGAGAAAGAGACAGACAGAGACAGAGTGCAAGTGGGGGGAGGGGCAGAGAGGAGAGAAAGAATCTCAAGCAGACTCCTGGCTGAGCATGGAGCCCAACATGGGGCTTGATCTTATGACTCTGAGATCATGACTTGAGCTGAAATCAAGAGTCAGACACTTAAATGACTGAGCCACCCAGGCACCCTGTCATGTAATTTAATATATGTGTTATAAACCACAATATAGTGTTATAATTATTATTTTATACAGTCTCATGTTTTTAAAGAAAGTTAAGAGAAAAAAGAGGAAATATATTTACTTATAAACTATATATTATATATTTATAAATACATGTTTCTTATATATATTTGTTTATCTGTTCTATTTACCCACATATTCATTATTTCTGTGCTCTTCATTTCTCTCTGTGGATTATATTTACCATCTGGTATCACTTTCTTTAAGCCCAAAGGACTTCCTTTAGTATTTCCTGTATGACAGGTTGACTAGTAACACATGCTCTGAATTTTTGATCATCAAAAATGTCCTTATTTTTAGTTTTGATGGTTATGGAATTCTTGATTAAAAGTTTTTTCTTACAGCACTTGGAATATGTCATTCTTCTGCCTTTTGGACTCTGTTATTTCTGATGAGAAGTTAGCTGTTAATCATATTTTTATTCCCTTGTACATGATGAGTCATTTTTCTTTTACCGATTTTGAGATCTTCTTTTCTTTGGTTTTCAACTCTTTGACTATGATGTGTTTGGGGGTGGAGCTTGTAAGTTTATCATTCTTGGAATTTGTTGAACTTCTTGGATTTAAAGATTAATGTTTGCCATGGAACTTGGAGAATTTTTAGGTTTTGTTTTTTCAAATTTTTTTCCTAACTCTCTCTCTCTTCATTTTCTGGTGCTCCTATTATAGGTACATGGATATGCTTGATGCTGTCCCACAATTCTTTGAGGCTCTGTTCATTTTTTCTTCATTCTTTTCTCTATTTTTCAGATTGGAAAATTTCTACTAATATATCTTCAAATTCACTGATTTGCTCTTCTGCCAATCTGCTTTTGAGCCCATTTAGGGAATTTTTCATTTTATTTATTGTAATTTTCAACTTTAGAATTTCCATTTGGTTCTTTTTTATAGTTTCTATTTCTGTATTGACATTCCTTACTTATTAGACATTTTCATATTTTATTTTAATTCTTTGAACAAAGTTTTCTTTAATTATTTAAATATATTTATAATAGCTGCTTTGAAGTGTTTGCTCAATCTAACATCTGGGCTCATAGAGTTAGTTTCTATTGACTGATTTTTTTCCTGAATGTGAATCACACTTCACTGTTTCTTTGCATTTCTCATAATTTTTGGTTGACACCAGGCATTTTCAATAATACATTGTAGCAAGTCTATATTCAGATCCCCCCCCCCCCGCAATTAAAAGTAAATTGTCTGGGCTTCAGTGGTGGAATCTTTCTCCTCCATGAGTTACAGACCATGGCTGATGTCTTTGCCCAGATTTTTTTAAATTCTTTTTTTTTTTGGCCTGGCTTACTAGAATTCATCTCTGTGTCAGAATAGCCTAGTGGTCAGCCAGTGATTTCAGCAGAGATTTTGCTCAAACACCTTGAGTCCATAAGGCTTTTACTCAATCCTCTGCTAACTTACCTATATGTAGACCAAATAGTCAGTGCATTCAAAATTAGCAAGTTCTCAAGTATGCCTAGGCTTTTGCTTTCCACTGGGCTCTCTTTGGTACACTCTGTGCATGTGTGTAGTTTCCCAGGCAGCCAGGAATAGGTAGAGAGCTAAGCTAGCCTTCCATGGCTCTGTCATTTTCAGGATCTCTTTGTTAAATTTCTGTCTAGTCAGGCTGCTTTCCCTAGCTGTTATCATAAACTCAGGCTAACAGGGTTGTGAGTTTTACTGGTTTATTTCCTACAAAAATAATTTTTTTAACTGATAATGCTGCCATGGCTATTTGCTTCCTGCCCCACATCTAGTTTGCCTCTTCTTGCAGCAAAGCTGCTGGTTTTCACAACCAGCTTCACTTTTTTACAACTACCATTTTCAGTAACTAACCTGAGGATGGGAGGGTGAGTGTGAACCCAGGCAAGAAGGCCATAGACTCCTGCTGTTCTTTTCTTTTTTTTTTTTTAAAGATTTTATTTATTTATTTGAGATAGAGAGAATGAGAGAGAGAGCATGAGATGGGGGAGGGTCAGAGGGAGAAGCAGACTCCCCGCTGAGCAGGGAGCCCGATGTGGGACTCGATCCCGGGACTCCAGGATCATGACCTGAGCCGAAGTCAGTCGCTTAACCAACTGAGCCACCCAGGCACCTGACTCCTGCTGTTCTTATCTAAGGTTTCAATTTCTAAAAAATTAATAATTGCTTCTCAATTTGGTGTTTGCCTTTGGTCATTTTTCCAGGGTTCTGAAATGGTTATTTTTGACAATTTTTCCAGTTCATACTTATTTTTTGAAGAGAGGATTCACACACTTCTTCATTCTGTCATAGCGAAAAGTCCTGTCTGCATGCTTGGTAGACATTGTGAATTTTATATTGTTTTGCTGGATTTTGTTCTATATCTTTAACTACAGTTGGATTTTATTCTGGTGCACAGTTAAATTACTTGGGATCATTTGGTTTATTTCAAGGCTTGCTTTTAAGCTTTGTTAGAGGAGGTCTGAAGTAACCTTTAATCTAGGGCTAATTTAGGGCTACTACAAAGGACTCTTTTTTTTTTTTTTTTTTTTGAGGACTCTACCCAATGCCCCATGTATTATGAGGTCTTTCTACTCTGGCTGGTAGGAACATGAACTATTCCCAGGCCTGTGAATTGTTCTGCCTACTCCTTTCAGGTGGTTCTTCCTCTGACCTAGAGTAGATTCCTCTTACAAATGCACAGATCAGTGCTTAGTCAGAGACTTGATGGGATCTCTCTGCAGACCTTTGGAGCACTGTCTCTCATTCCCCCTCTCTCTGCTGCTGCTCATTCTTATCCAGTACTCTGCTCCACAAATTCTAGCCACCCTAGCCTCCCCTAGCTAGGTCTCTATCACTGCAATTCATAGGGATTTGTTTAGGGCGCCTGGGTGGCTCAGTTGGTTAAGCAACTGCCTTCAGCTCAGGTCATGATCCTGGAGTCCCGGGATCAAGTCCCACATCAGGCTCCCTGCTCAGCGGGGGGGTCTGCTTCTCTCTCTGATCCTCTTCCCTTTCATGCTCTCTGTCTCTCATTCTCTCTCTCTCAAATAAATAAATAAAATCTTAAAAAAAAAAAAAAGAATAGGGATTTGTTTAGTTTACCCCTCTCAGTGATGTGGACTGAAAATTGCCTCCAATAAGTAAGTTCATGCAAGTGTAGGGCTCACCTTATCTCCTTTCTCTCAAGGATCATAGTCCTGTACTACCTGTCTGAAAAATAGTTTTATATATGTATATATATATACATATGGGTTTTTTTGTCCATTTTCCTAATTACTTAGAGAAGGAATATAGCTGTTGTCTGTTAGTCCATCCTGGCTGAAAGTGAAAGCTGAAGAATTTTAATCAGGAGACAGAAATTATTTTGTTCATCATTTAAGATTACTGTGGTTGCTTTATAGAGAATGAATTATATGGGATAAGATTGGAAAAAGAGACATCAGTTAGGAGGTTTAGCGGTCATCTAGGGCAGAGATGATGGTTGTCTGGTTATTGAAATTACCACAATAAGTTCATTAAGTTTCTTTTTTTTAAAAAAGATTTTATTTATCCATTTCACAGAGAGAGACATAGAGAGAGAGGGAACACAAGCAGGGGGAGTGGGATAAGGAGAAGCAGGCTTCCCGCTAAGCAAGGAGCCTGATGTGGGGCTCGATCCCAGGACCCTGAGCTGAAGGCAGACGCTTAACAACTGAGCCACCCAGGCGCCCAGTTCAATAAGTTTCAGTAAGTTGTGGCTATTGAAATTTAAAAGAATAGATGAGATGTATTTTGAACATAAAATGGATAAGATCTGCTGATTATTTAGAAGTAAGAGATAACGAAAATGAGGATACAAGGATGATTCCTGACTAGCACACTCAGCCAACTTTCATTTCCTTTATCCTTTTTAAACCCATAATTTGGCTTCTCATCCTGCCCTTAACCATTCTGCTATTTGAGCCCATCACCTTCCCTGTTTCTTGCTTCCTTCTCTGAAAACATAAAAGGTATAATAGTTAATCCAGCAACAATGGAAAGGGTAATTTACTGGTTAGGTACCTGGTAGGTGGTAAGCCCCAGTAAGACAACTTATTTAGTGGCCTAAAACAAAGAGTTCCCAAGAAAAGAGGAGGACCTGACAGAACCAAGTCAGGCAGGCTGTGTAGGATCCACTTTTAAAATTCAATTAGCAAGATTTCAGGCAAACAAAGACGATTCAAAATAGGTCTCATAAGACAGAGTTCTCCTATTGGTTGAGGCTCTGGTTGGGTGAAGCTCAGAGCCACATGGTTGGCCCCATTTCAGGGCTGACAGTCATAGCAAGTGTAACTTTCCTAGATGTGAAGTGTTGTCCTGTTGAATCTCAGGAGCTCATGGCATTTGTGTTCAAAAGAAGAGTCACTTCCTTTGGGAGGACTGACCTTTAGCTGGAGGCTTTGTTGTGTGAGATCCTAGAGCACAGGGCCCCAAAGGCCAAGGAGATGTAAACCTCTTTGTGTCAATGCTATGAATAAAGTAATCCAGTCACCCCTGAGACTGGGCAAGAGGCTGGGGTAGGAATCACATAGGCTGGGTCTGGGAGTCTCTGAATCTTTTGCAGTTCTCTTTAGTGCCACACAGTTTAACAGTGCATTACTCTATAACTGCTTTGTGATGTCTGAGTTTTTACATCCTTAACTAGACTGCTATATTTGTTTCCCAGGGCTGTCGTTACAGAGTATCACAAACTGGTTGGCTTAAAATAATAAATTTGTTGTCTTGGAGTTCTGGGGGCTAGAAGTTCAAAATCAAGGTGTTGACAGGGCCAAGACTATTCAGAGACTGCCATAATTACTTTATTGGACCAATTATGAGCCACCCTCAAATGTAAGGCCGCATTTTCTTATGAAATATGTAGGGGAGAATCTTTCTTTGCCTCTTCTAGCTTCTGGTATTTGCTGGCAATCCTTGGAGTTCCTTGGCTCATAGATACATCACTCCAGACTCTGCCTCTGTCACCACATGGCCATCTTTTCCCTGTGTCTCTGTCTCTGTGTCTCTTCTCTGCTTATCAGGACACAGTATGATCTCATCTTAACTAATTGCATTTGCAACTACCCTATTTCCAAATAAAGTCACATTCTGAAGTAGGGGGAATTAGGACTTCAACATATTTCTTTGAGGACACAATTCAACCCATAACAATCTCCCTTAAGGAAAAGGACAGTGTCTCATCCTTTTTTTTTCACTCCATGGACACGTAACTCAGGAAATTCCACAAGTTTCCTGCTTTGGGCAGATGTGAAATAAAAGGACTATGATTTTAAAAATGACACAAATGTGGGCGCCTGGGTGGCTCAGTCGGTTAAGCGACTGCCTTCGGCTCAGGTCATGATCCTGGAGTCCCGGGATCGAGTCCCGCATCGGGCTCCCTGCTCCGCAGGGGGTCTGCTTCTCCCTCTGACCCTCCTCCCTCTCGTGCTCTCTGTCTCTCGTTCTCTCTCGCAAATAAATAAATAAAATCTTTAAAAAAAAAAATGACACAAATGTTATGTAAGGCAGGAAAATGTATTTAATTGTAGTGAAATAATATTTTGCTATTAATTGATATGTATTTTCCTATAATCTTTTTATTTATTGTATAGCTTTCCCCCCATTCTTGAGATACGGATTGTCTTAGGGAAGGTTGTTACAGAAAAATCAGAGAACAAGAGTGAAATATTACCTTTTGAGTTTTAAAAGCTTAGGTCTAGGAAGAAGACAAAAGGATTTAAAATAATATTTGGTTAATCAAAGCCAGTTTATCCCCTCTCCCTTATGTCAACCTGAGATTAAAATCTACAGAACTGAGCAGGGAAGAAGAGGAGCATCTGAGAGAAAGCAAGACATTATTGGTTACTGAGCAGGGGTCCTGTGGCTTACCCTCAGGGCCAATTCCTGGGGCCAGTGAAGGAAGTAGAACCTTCCCCAGAAAGATATAGGGATTTAGGAGAAGGGAAAGTTTGTACCTTGTTTCCAGGGAGGTCACAAGATTTGTAGGATTTTCCTGTCCAGAAGGGGTAGAAGTACAGCTGAATGTTTCCTGTATCTTTGAGAGGGGCACACAAGTACCTGAGACAGAGCTGGGCTGCAGAGGCCTGTGGTCACATGCAAGGGGCTGAGAATGATGTTAGGACTGGGCCCCAGCTGAAGACAGACATCTCAATAGATGCAGGTACAGGCAGATAATAACTTAAGGCCAAGTCCTCTTCTCCAGCCCACCCCACCCCACCTAGATTTCAAGTCAACCCCTAAGGATGGCTCCCTGAATTGACATACTATGTTTCTACTCCTATGCGGAATGAGACTCATAAAATAAATTATGTTTGGTTACTAAAAAATAAAGTCTATTTCTTTCAACCTCTAATTTGTGGTCTGAGATTTATTCCAGCTACATAAAGAAAATGATCATTCTAAATGTACAAGTTGCTTCTTCTTTGTAGGTGGGCAGTGGGAACTGAAACTGTCCTCTGAGCAGCCAGGTACTCCCAAGTGTGACCTGGCATTTTCCCAGACTACAGAAATTATTGCTGAAATCTCACTGATTGGGCCTCTAGGAGGGAAGGAACGGGAAGTGGAAGAAGTGGGTGGGGAGGCGGGTGTGTGATTAAACCACTCAAGTTATATTTTAGACCTTGGATATAGTGTTCTGAGAGTGACTCTGGACCTTTTAGAGGGGAAGTTCTGAGCAGCTCTGAAACTGGAGGTACCTGGAGGAAGCTCAGTTGTTACCAAGGAGCAAGTATGCTGAAATTATGGTGTCAGTGTCACCAGCCCCTGCTCAGAAGGCATCAGAGGGGAAGAGACAGTTCTGTGTGATAGGCCATGGGTTATCATTTAAAATCATCTCCTCTCTGAAAAACTATGACCTCACATTTGAGGGTATCTCATAATTGGTCCAATAAGGTAAAATATGCCAGTCCCTGAATAGTCTTTCAGTTTGGGGGAAGAGACATGGAGAGAAAAGGAGGCAGAAAGAGAAGAGAAGGAAGGGAACAGAAGCCATCTGAAATAAATGATCTCATTAAAGGACATTTTGGAGGAGAGGTCAGAGTCAGAATGAGCCTTTGGAGTTGGACTAAGATTTGAGCGTCTGTTTTGAGACTCACTACATGACCTTGAGCAAATATTTTTAACCACTCACTGCCTTGAGTTTCCATTGTAAAATGGGATGTGTTATGTGAAGACCTGATGAATTTTGCTACTTTGGCTCTGAATATTCATTTCTAAATAAATTGTTCATCATTTTCATTTTTATTTTAACAACCCAGTGTGGTTGACAGCCTCTGATGTGGTCCCCGATGACCCCTATTTCCTGGTAGTCACAGCCTTGTGTAATCCCTTCTCCTTGAGTGTGGGTTGGACCTAGTGACTTGTTTCTAATGAACAGAATATGGAAGAAATAATGGGATAATACTTCCTATATTAGGTTATAAAATGACTGGCTTCTGTCTTTCATTCATTCTCTTTGTCTTTTTTTCTCTCCCTCTCTCCTTCTCTTGGATTACTTGCACTGAGGAAGCATGCTGCCATGTGGTGAGCAACTCTGTGGAGATGGCCACATGGTGTGTTGGGGGAACTGAGACCCTCAGAGCAACAACACAGAGAAACTGAAGCCTGCCAATGGACCAGGTAAGTGAACTTAGGAGTGGGTCCTTCATTCCTGATCAAGTCTTGAGATGACTGGAGCCTCAGGAAACAGCTTGGCTGTAATGTCATGAGAGTCCCTGAGCTGGAGGCACTCAGCTAATCTGCACAATACTTGTGTCCCACTTTGATGATTTTATGCTTATTGGACATGGTGAGCAGAAAGTAGCAACTATTCTAGACATATCAATAACACATTTGTATGTCAGAGTGGGGGATAAATTCCACAGAAATTCAAGGACCTGCCACTTTGGTGAAAGTTCTAGGGGTCCAATTATCTGAGATATGAAGAGATTTTTCATCTAAGGTGAAAGGCAAATTGCTGCACCTGGTTCCTGTTATCATTAAGAAAGAGGCACAATGCCTACTGGTCTTCTTTGAATTTTTGAGGCAACATATATCTCATTTGGTCATGCTACTTTGACCCATTTGCTGAGTGACCTGAAAAGCTGCCTGTTTTGAGTGAATCCCAGAATAAGAGTAATCTGCAACAGGTCAAGCTGCTATGCAAGCTGTTCTGATAATTGGGCCATATGACTCAGAAGATACGATAGTACTTGAAGTATTAGTGTCACATAGGGATGCCATTGGAGTCTTTAGCAGGCCTTATCCTACAGGTGAATCACAGCACAGACCCTAAGAATTTTTTAGCAAAGCCATGCTTTCTCCTTTTGAGAAACAATTTTTGGCTTGTTACTGGGACTTAGTAGAGACTGAGTGCTTGACCATGAGTTATCAAGGAGACCCCAAGTTGCCATATGACTTGAGATGCTCATCGTGAACTGGGTATCATCTGGTGCAGCACTGCATCATCAAAGGAAATAGTATGTATGAGACTGGATTTAAGCAAACCCTGGAGGCACGAGTAAATTGCATGAGGAAGTAGCCCAGATGCCCATGCCCCTTATTCCTGCTACATTTCCTTCTTTCTCTCACCATACCGATGGCTTCATGGTGAGTTCCCTAGGATGAGTTGACTAAGGAAAAAAGCACTTGAAGTTGGTTTACAGATAATTCTTCATGATATGCAGGCACCATCTGAAAGTGGACAGCTGTAGCACTACAGCCCCACTTTGGGACAGCCCTGAAAAACAGTGTTGAAGGGAAATCCTTCTTGTGGGCAGGACTTTGCAGAGGGCATATAGTTGTTCATTTTGCCTGGATTGATAAATGTCCAGACATATGGGTCTACATCAATTTGTGGGCTGGAGCTAATGATTTGGCTAGATGGTCAGGGAGTTAGAAGGATCTGGGGAAGAGATATGTGGATAAACCTCTCCATATGGACACAGGATATGAAAATACTTGTGTCCCATATGAATGCTCACCAAAGAAAGATTTAAATAACAAGGTGGATAGGATGACCTCTTCCGTGGATGTCACCAGCCTTCTCCAGTCACTCTTGTTTATTGCCTATCGGGTTCATGAGCAAATGGCCATGGAATCAGGATGGAGGTTATGCTTGCTCAGCAACATGAATTTTCACGCTTTCAACATGGACTTTTTGGATAAAGCCACTGCTGAATGTCCAATCTGCCAATAACAGAGACTAACAAGGAGACCCCAAAATGGCATTTCCTGGGGGATCAGCCAGTCACCTGATTGCAGGTTAATTACATTGGTCTGCTTCTATCATGGACTGGATAGCATTTTGTCCTTATTGCATATGGATTTGATTTTTCTGCTTGTCTTCTTGCAATGCTTCTGCCAAAGGTACTATTTATGAACTGACCAAATATTTTTATCCAAAAACATGGTATTCTACACAGCATCACTTCTAACCAAGGAACTCACTTTATAACAAATGAAGTTAGGCAATGGGTCCATGCTCATGGGATTCACTGGTCCTATTGTGTTACTTATAATTCTGAAGCAACTGTTGTGGTAGAATGGTGTAATCAGCTTTTGAAGGTTCATTTATGGCATCAAGTAGGTGGCAACACTTTGCACGGCTAGAGCAAGGTCCTCCAGATAGCAATAAATGCTCTAAATCAATATCCATTATATTGCTGTTTCTCCCATAGCAGAATTCACAAATCTAGGAATCAAGGGCGTAGAAAGTGAAGTTGTTGCTCTCATTATTACCCTAATGATCTTCTAGTACAATTTTTGTTTCCCATTCCCACAACTTTAGGTCCTGCTGCTCTGGAAGTCCTAGTTCCAAAGAGAGGAAAGTTCCTACCTTGAGACGCAATAAGGATTCCAATGAACTGGAAGTTAAGACTGTCACCTGGCCACTTTGGGCTCCTAAGGCCACTGAATCAAGGCAAACAAGGGATTTACTAGATAGCTATGGGGATTGATCTTGACTATCAAAAGGAAATTGAGTTGCCATCACACTATGAGTATTTCTGGAATGTGGGAGATCCTCTAGGGCAACTTTCAGTATACCAATATTTTGTGATTATTAACTCAGTGGAAAACTACAACAACCTTCAATTCCGGTAGGACTGCTAATGGCCCAGACCCTTCAGGAATAACATTTGGAACCAGACAAAGAAATGTGACCAATTGCAGACAAAGGAATGTAATCATTATGAGTATTTTTTTCTTTATTTAGATATGCATATGTTTGTGTATATATATTGAGCAAATATTTTTTTCCTTTTTCTCTTTCATCTCCTTAACTAAGACATGCTATGTGTAATTAACATCATATCTCAATATTTAAGCTATAGGATATCAAAAAGTGATGTGTGAATTAGATAGCAGGAGAATAAAGATCACTCAACACAAAAAGGATTTTCATTCTCCTTTGGTGGAAGGATTAACACAGGGGTTGGCAAACTATGGCCCAAGGGCTGGCCATCTGGTTTTGTAAATAATGTTTAGTTGGAAAACAGCCACATTCATTCAGTTACATACTGTCCATGGCCACTTTCATGCTACCATTGAATAGTCACAACAGAAACCATGTTGCCTCCAAAACCTAAAATATTTAGTATTTGGTCCTTTAAGAAAGAGTTTTCTGACCTCTGGGTTAGCATGTTACTGGTTTTATGGGGATAGTTGTATTATGTTAGGCAGAAACATGACTTTGTTTTTATCTTTATTTGGAGATTAAATATGGAGGAGATAAGCATGGGTGCCAAGTTGACAAAGGTTGGATTGTGGTGGCTTTGTAAGGTGTCACCTTGGCCAGGCTGAACTACATTTCTCAGAATTCCCTTTCTTGTATGTTTCCAGTTAGGCTGGACCACAAGAGAGATTCTCGTGGGCAATTTGGAAAGTGTAAGTGAAGCAATAGCTCACTTTTTTTGTAGTTTACATACATTGTCTGCTGCTGGCTCTCCTTGGTGTGGGACAGTAGCCAAGATTGGAACTGCTCCATCTTCTCCTGGATCCTCTTTCAGCTTCTCTTTCATTCAGAGGAGTACTAGATGTCTTCACTCCTGTTGCGAGATGCACTCTTGATTGCTAATATGTACTCAGTGTGTGTGTGTGTGCTTGTGCATGTGTGCATGCATTTGTATGTATGTGTTTACCTCTGTGACAAAAGGTTTCTGCATGACCAAGTCATAAGCAAGAACTGACGTAGGTTTTATGCACCAGCTTGTGCTCTCCCCACTTTACATCCTGACTGCCTGCCCTGAGGACTTCAAGTTCCAGTATCAGATGCAATGACAACAACCTTAGACTGTTTAGCCAGATCCTACAACTGTATCAGGTCAAATCTCTGACTATATGGATGACTAACCCATTATGTACAGATATTTCATAGAGGAACAATCTCTCTGACTAAACCCTGACTAATATGCCCAATAATCATTTATAAAGGTGTTTAAAATATTCAAGTAGATAGATTTATTTATTTTTTTTTGCTATACTTTTGTTGTTAATTTCTTTTTCTTTTTTAAGATTTTATTTTTAAGTTATCTCTATACCCAACGTGGGGCTCAAACTTACAACCCCAAGATCAAGAGCCACATGCTCTACCGACTGAGAAAGGCAGGCACTCCTTCTGTTGTTAATCTCTAAGTCTTATCACATTTTGTTCAATGAAAGTGCTTGTATGAGTACTGCCTTTTAAAGTTTGTGAGGAATTTAGAGTACTGCCTTTAGAGTTTTTCTTTATGACCTAATACACTGTCATTTTTTGTAACTGTTTCCACATATGTTTCAGAACAATGTGTAGTCTCTGTTGAGTGCAAAATTCTACATAACTTGTTACTATGCTATATAAATTCTGCATATAATTAATTTTGTCTATTTGATCTATTTTAAAGAGAAGTGTGTTAACATCTTCTAATGTGACAGTGGCCCTGTCAATTTCTCTTTGTATTTCTAGTATTTTTGCTTTATACATTTTTTATTATGTTATGTTAATCACCATACATCATTAGTTTTTGTTTTGTTTTTTAAGATTTTATTTATGTATTTGACAGAGACAGACACAGCGAGAGAGGGAATACAAGCAGGGGGAGTGGGAGAGGGAGAAGCAGACCCGCTGATGAGCAGGGATCCCAATGTGGGGCTCGATCCCAGGACCCTGGGATCATGACCTGAGCCAAAGGCAGACACTTAACGACTGAGCCACCCAGGTGCCCCACATCATTAGTTTTTGATGTAGTGTTCCATGATTCATTGTTTGCGTATAACATCCAGTGCTCCACTCAGTACGTGCCCTCTTTAATACCCATCACCAGGCTAACCCATCCCCCCACCCCCCTCCCCTCTAGAACCCTCAGTTTGTTTCTCAGAGTCCATAGTCTCTCATGGTTCGTCTCCCCCTCCGCTTGAAACTATATTGTTAGGTGCATAAAAGTTCATGACTGGTATAACTTCTTGATGGACCATACATTTTATCAATATGAAATATCTATTTTTCACCCCTTTTAATGTTTTTATACCATCTTATTATCTGCCACTGCTATTTAATTAGTAATTGAAATAATATGTAAAGTGCTTAGTATCATGACTGAACAATAGTACACAGGCAATAAATGATAGCTGCTGCTATTATTGTTATCATTATAATAATTATTATTCTGGGTCCCTCTGTGTACGGGTTGCCTGGTCTCTTTGGGGGACAAAGAGGAAAAGAAAGGACTGAAGGACTCTAGGTTAAGAAAAAGAGCAAGTGCCTCGCAGGCACTGCATAGTGATACTTAGAACGCTTTCTCCCCTGAAGAAGGTGATGGAAACTCCAGGGAAGAGAGGCCCCAGGCTTGGACAAATCACCAGAAAGCCTGCCAAGAGAGGTCTCCTAAGCAGCCAAGAGAAAATAACAGAAACAGATTTTCTTGTTGGATTTTGGCCTTTCTGCTTTTGAGGTCCAGCTGAAACCAGGAATAGAAAAAAGCAAAACAAGGTCAGACCCAGTAGTAGACATGTTGCTGTGGTTGGAAGGTCAGATTGATCTCTTCTGAGATCCCCTCATATTTTGGCACATTCAGGCCTATAAAAGCAATGCCCACAGCAGTGATAATTCTCCACCCTCAGTGGAATTCTCAACTCTGCCCAACTTGGATGTATTTAAGATTCTGGTCTCACTGCCTCATTCCCCACATCTTCATCTCTCAGGTCTGCCCTGCAGTTGGATCCATTTTTATTTTATTAGATGTCCTTGTTTCTGTGTGATGTTCACTATCGATTGCTAGCATGCACTCAATATGTATGTATGCTTATGCATGTGTATGTTTGCCTGTGTGTGTATGTGTCTGTCTTTGGAGCCCCTAAATCAGAGCAGCCTTGCTAAATGGACACTTGATTGCTTAAAATCCCTTGACCCCAAATCCCTCCACCTGCCTGAAATTCTTCACTTCTTTACTTCTCTTTATCTTGCTGCCTGAAATTCATAGTATCACAAGATTAAAGCTTGAAGGTGCCTTAGAGATTAATTAGTCCAAGCATCTCATTTCACTAAAGGGGGAGGTAGAATTCAGAGAGGTGAAGTGATTTGCCCCAAATCACACAACTAGTAAGAGGCAGCATAGAGTGTCTGGGGGTGGGCGAAAGTTCATTCCAGGAGGTAGGAATGGATAAAACGGAGGTTGGGAGGCACATGGCCTCTACTGTTCTGGCTCTGGCTCTGCTACTAACAACACAACATACTTTGAAGAGAAAATCCCAACTACAAGAGCAGCACAGCAACAACAACTACAACTCATCTGCACAGCGTTTAAAATCCTTCCATATACATTATCTCACGTAATTTTACTCCATGAGAAGTAGCTATTATTCCTAGTATAGTGAAGATTAAAATGGGGCCAAGAAAATAGGAAAATGTATGGAAAATAGATCATGTATCCTTGGGAGTGTGCTGGATATGCTGGTTGTCTGTCTGTCACTATCCCCCTCTTTCCCCTTTCCAAGAAAACCACAATTTTGTTCAGGTTTCTCTGTTCCTCCCACATTCCTGTGCCTCGGGGAAGATGACCTCACCCCCAAGTTCTAGGGATGGCTTTGATTGGCTAAAGGGTAACTCCATCTCCATGGCAGTGCGTGATTCGGGGAGGGGCATGTGAGGCTAATTGGCCATTTTGATGGGATGAGAAGCTGCGTGTACACTATAGTGTTCAGGAAAGCCTTTCTTGACGCTTTTGAAAGAGCACTGGAACCTCTTCTCCTTTCCCACTAGAGGGGAATGAAGAATCATGCTGTTCCAATTGCTACAGGACCACAAGACCAGCCGGCTCAGGATGAAGCTGACAGACGACAGCAAGCGAGAGAAGTAGAAAGAATCTGAGTCTTTTAGGATCTCACTGAGTTGCTAGAGCAACCAACCCTAGAGCTTGCCTTACTTTTGGACATATAGTTAAGTGAGCCAATATATCTCCTCTAGAGACTGGTTTGGGAGAATTTTCTTTCTTTTTTTTAAAGACTTTGTTTATTTATTTGAGAGACACCGAGGGAGCACGAGCGAGGGGGAGGAGCAGAAGGAGAGGGAGGAGCCGACTCCACGCTGAGCAGGGAGCAGGATGCGGAGCTCGATCCCAGCACTCTGGGATCATGACCTGAGCCGAAGGCAGACATCTAACCGACTGAACCACCCAGGCACCCCAAATTTTCTATTACCTTTAGCATCTTACAGCAGGGACAAGGGGATGAACCTCACGGCTGAGCATAAATTCAGCTTACTTCTATAAGGAATGACTCTGCTGGGTTTTCTGGTACATTTAAAAACATCTCTCTCTTCAATAAATACAAAGTACAATATGAAGGAGCTGGAAAAATAGAAAATATTTTTCTTACAGATCCTTTTAATACACCATTAGAGTAAGCATTTCTGTATGGCCTGTAAAGTGTGCCAGCTTGGAGCCAGACTATATTCAAACCCTGGCTCCATGGCTTCCCAGCGTGTGACCTTAGGTAATTTAATTGGCCTCTCTGTACCACAGTATCCTCAACTGCAACACTGGGTTAGTAACAATGCCCACGTAACAGAGTTGCAGAGAAGATTAAATAAATTAATATATGTAGAGAGTTTCAAAGTGTGACTATACAGTAAAGGCTCAAAACATTTAAATATTTTTATGGTGAAAAGCTGATTATTATCAATAATTATTATCAATAATATATGCTGCTAATAATACATACAGATGTGGTTCTGGTATATTTATTAATCTATAACCTATCATGGGCCAAGTATCTGGGTAGGTATTTTACACGTGTTTTCTCTAATTCTGATAATAACTCTCTGAAGTAGGGTTGATTCACTTCATTTTCAGATGAGGAAACTGGTGTTCACAGAGCCCAAGGGATATAGCCAATGTTACATGGCTAGTGGCTGCAGAGCCAGGGTTTGAACCCAGCTATAACTACCATGCAGCTTCCCAGAGCACCTCTTAGTCAATCATCCCGGTGGGCAACAATGAATTTAGGGTCAAGAACAACCCTAAGAAAGAGCAGAGAAAAAAGCGTGCAAATAGAAGTCAGCCACAAAAGAACTAGATGAGTTTGGAGATGGGAAAAGGCTCAGATCCCTACTGAAGCCATCCCCTGAGCTCTGTGCTTGTTTCCAAATGACCAGAATTGCAGTAGAAGGTACTTTTTCCTCTGAACGATGTTTCCCAAGTCTGAGAAGATGGGATGCACTAGGGATTCTTTTAGCATTGCCATTTGAGAATGGAAAAGCAGGGAAGATGGGAAGGGGGTGGAATTCGAAATTCAAATGGTATCTGATAAAATCACTTTGGACTTGCTTTTTTTCCCCGCCATCTTGGAGTCTGTGGAGGCCTGCTGGGAACAGGACTCCTATAACGCCAAATAATGTCTGGAAGGCTGTGGTCCAAGGCCATTTTTGCTGGCTATAAGTGGGGTCTCTGGAACCAGAGGGAGCACACAGCTCTTCTTAAAATCAAAGGTGTTTTTGCTCAAGATGAAACGGAATTCTATCTAGGCAAGAGATGTGCTTATGTGTACAAAGCAAAGAACAACACAGTGACTCCTGGTGGCAAACCAAACAAAACCAGAGTAATCTGGGGAAAAGTAACTTGTGCTCATGGAAACAGTGGCCTGGTTCGTGCCAAATTCCGAAGCAGCCTTCCTGCTAAAGCCACTGGCCACAGAATCCATGTGATGCTGTACCCCTCAAGGATTTAAATTTAATGAAAAGTAAATAAAGGTGTAGATTTGTTCTCTTGAAAAAAAAAAATCACTTTGGACTCCACAGTTATTAACCCCACGTTGGCTCATTCCTCTAAATCTTGCACTCCCTCTCAAGTGTACTATACATTAAGTGTCAGAAATTATTGATCCCTTCTTTCATACAGCTAGTACATCTCCCTACCGCTGAAATGCAAAGAAGCAATAAATGCTGAATAAGATGTTTCTTCTGGAAAGACCAATAGTGAACACATTCTAAAGATGAGGCAGTGATAAGTATCTTTCTGAAAAATGGAGACCTGCTATAGGAAGACCTGCCCTGGAGGATTTGCTAGGGAATTTTTTTTTACTAGGGGGATTCACCCCAAGCACATTCACTCAAATAATAAAATGATAGTGGTGTTTGAAAGAATTTAGAAAGGTCTCTAAACTCCTTTCTTGTCAGAAAAGATTGTTATAAAATGTTCCAGATAGTTCTATAGAGCTTCATTTGAAGACCTTGGCATAAGTCCAAAGCAAATCTCTGCCTTTAAGTCCTATTGGTAGAGTGATTAAGAGTTACATGGTATTCTTTGCAGAGAGGTGTTCATTTGATGAGGAATTGGGGAAAGCTTTTTCATAACATTATGCAGCTTTTTGCAAGGACTTTAGTAAATTCTGGCTTCTGTCCTTGGTCAGAAGTTAACCACCTCTAGTTAAGATAATCAGTAGTATGTAAGACAATGCTTGAGGTTTAACTCAAAAGAGGGTGGGAGTGGAAGGATGCAGTGGAGGCAGAGACCAAGTCCCAGACCTTTGCCAGAAGCAAAGTGAGTGTGGTTGGTTTCTGAATAGGCCACAGACCAGAGAGTAATCAGAAGGATCTGATCTACAGAGATGTTGGTGTTGGTTCATTGTTCAGAGGATTCCTGGGATGGAAAGAGATGCTCAGCCCACTAAAGCCCTACTCAATTTGCAATTTTTTATTTTTTTTAAGAGTTATTTGAGAGTGGGGGTAGGGGCAGAGGGAGAGGATTTTCAAGAAGATTCCCTGCTGAGTGCAGAGCTGGACGCGGAGCTGATCTCATGATCCATGAGATCATGACCGGAGCTGAAATCAAGTCAGATGCTTAACGGACTGAGCCACCCAGGTGCCCCTGATTTGCAATTTTTAAAAAGATAGGTCTGGTGAAAAAGAACTTGGCTTACATTATCCCTAAAGTGAGTCACAGCACCTCACTCAATAACTAGACCTGGATGAATTCACAATGCAGAACCCCTAGCATGCAGATGTGATCAAATATGCCTGAGGATGGAGTTTACACCAATGTCACAAGAATAAACTGTGAATCTTCTGCCTATAGATCTGAAGCCACTTAATGGGTAAATGTGATCAAAAGAAAAGCACACACTCAAAACATTCACAGGCTCTTCAACACTGATCCTGGACTTATACTGATTTACTGGGGTCCTGAATATTGGTAATAAGCCTTATGAAGGACATATGCTAAATGGAATTTTGACCCAATGCAACTCATAGTTGGTCCTATGGGACCTCAAACTCTTTTCATGGCTATTTCCCCATGACCTAAAGATACAGATAGTATTGGACAACCTCAGCAACTGGAAGCATCCTCACATTGACTTCTTGACTCAGGGAATATGGGCTATTATAAAAGAGGGCTAAGTGTAAGTTCTTGGAATACCCTCTCATTAGCAAAATACAGAAAAGCAATATTACTGCATGACACCTATTATCACCTAGCAATATACTGTACAATTGTTTGCTTGTGTATGGTCTTTTTCCCTTCCTAGAATGTAGTCTCCTTGAGGGCAGATATTTTGCCTGTCATTGTTCATCTTCAGTGTCTAGGACATTGACTGGCACCTAATTTCTGAAGGAAATTTCAGAAGTCAGTTCCATCATCAAAGATTTGAAAGATACAGGTGTGGTGATTCCTACCACATTTCTATTTAAGTAAATATGGATGGGTCTTGGAGCATAAAAGTGAACAATCATAAACTTAATCATCTGGCATTTCAAACTGCAACTTTTGTTCCAAATGCAGTGTTCCTACTTGAACAAAGAAATACTACTAACACCTGGAACACAGCTAATCATCTAGTAAATGCTTTTATTTTTACCCCTAGTCCAAAAATACTAACACTTGAGACAGGCTGATTTTACTTGGCAATGACAACAGTACAACTTCATTCCTACCTCAGCTATACACCAACTCTTTGCCTCTTTACTATATTTGTCAAACCAAATCTTGACTATCTCATTATCCCACAGGACATCATTATGGTTTGCTCTATTGATGACAGCGTGCTTTTAAGAGTGTGTATTAATTAATTACTGTTGCATATTAAACTACCCCCAAAATCTGGTGGCTTAAAACAAAAATAAGTATTGATTTCTTAGAGTTTTTATGGATCAAAAATTCAAATAGGAAAGGGTAGGGGGGGCTTACCTCTACTGTGATGAAGGGAGCCTCAGCTAGAAGACTCCAAGGCTGGAGTTGGAATAATATGAAGGCTTCTTCACTCATGTGTCTGGCGATTGATACTGGCTGTTCCCTAGCTAGGTTCCAAGGGCCAGTAGTGGGAGAAAAAGAGAGACGGGCCAGGGAGAGAGAGAGAGAGAGAGACATAAGCTGCATCTTTTTTATAACTTAGTCTTAGAAAGCACATAGCATCACTTAACTGTACTTCTTTGGTTGGAGTAGGCACCAGCTCCCACCCAGGTTAAAGAGGGGAGGAAATATCACCCACCTCTTAGTGGGAGCAGTGACAATCACATTGTAAGAAGAACATGTGGGATGGGATAAATATAAAGAGTGGATATATTTGGAAAATACAATCTGCCACAGATTCAGAAGTAGCAGGTACTGTAGATACATATGCATGCCAAAAAGTGGGAGATGAAGCCTTTGAAAATGTAGTCTACTAGTGATCAAATGCAATTAATGAACTATGACTGGATTCTGGTTTGAAAAAAACAGCTATAAAACAATGTAGTCTCCATCCATAATTCCCAACTTGAATATAAAACAAATTCCCTGTTCTTTCACTGTTCTATATAGGTGTGTTTATGGTGTTTAAATTCAAAATTTAGTCCATAGGTTGTAAAATATCAATATGAGGTCGTATTGGACTAAAGAAGAAGTGAACAATGCTCAGAAATTCTGCATGCAGTGTCTAATGAAACTTTGGATTGTCTCCCTTCAGAGAGGAAGTGAGTACATTTTTTGTTATTATGAAGAAGAGATGCATTATATTTAGTAGGAATTTGTGTGTGTGTGTGTGTGTGTGTGTGTGTCTAAATATGGAAACAAGGGTGTATGTGGATATTGAATATTCAAAGGGGTGAGTAGTAGTACCTAATGTTACACAGGAAAATTAACTTCTTAAAATAACCTGAGTCCATTTCTGGTGGTTGTAACCTCAAAACCCAACTGATAGACCTCCCCATGTCAGAGAGAGTAACAGCAACCACAAGATGAGAAGTAAACTCCATCATCCAGACCAACAGAGGGGAGAGAAACAGCAATGGCATTCAGTGATGATGGAGGTTTTGGCTACCAACTTAAGACACCAGGAAAACTGCACCAGTAGCCATTATAGGATTAAATGAACCTTTGAAAAGCATTTACAACAGTGGCTAGGTAGTAAGGACCATACAAATGTTATTCAACAATAACAAATTAAATAGTGCTAGCATATAAGTTTTGGGGGGATTTCCACAAGGAAAAAGAGGGAATTTGAGAGGTTAAATGTCCCAGTCATTCTATGATGGTGGTTCAGAGCCAAAGATACTTTTGCTACCTTTGAAATGGTTATCCACCTTAGTCTACGTACCATCATCTCTGCCTAGATGATTGCACTATCTTACTAATTGCTCCCTATAACTTCCACTCTCAACCTCCTTACAACTCATTCTTCACATTACAACCAGGATGATGAAATTGAAAGTCCAATTATGTCATTCTCCAGATGAAAACCCGCCATCATTCCTGCACTGCTGATGCCTGCCAATGTCTCAATGTTTTTTCAATTCTCCCTCTAATTTTGTAAAGTTCTCTTCAAGTGACCATGCTAAAAGAATAGTAAGCTCTAAACATCGAGTATATCTCTAGAAAGTTTACTATTCCTAGTGAAAAACAACATCAACAAAATTAATCTAACATCCATTGAATGATATATATGCAGTTACTAGTTATTATGCAGTATGGCAGTTAAATATAATTAGTGTATGAATGTATCAGGTATCAGGACTCAATCAGAGAAGCAGACCACCTTGAATATTATGGAAATTAGGACCTATTATAGCAATAAGACCTCTCACAATTAGGGAGAAATTTGGAGAAGTAAAGCCTAAAATACAGAGTTAGAGGATGAGAGAAAATTGCTTACCAACCCTCCTGACACACTGGCATGAAGGGACAAGTTATGTCCTGCTGGGGAATTTGAGAAGCCAGGCACATCAGCTGCTGGAGTGGGTCTGTGAAGAGCTGGTGGAGAAATCTATGGTAAGCTATTGCCTTTCCATTTGCATTTGAGGGCAGGCCTGGGGTTGCTGTTGGTCAGCAGTGCCAGCAGCTGGAAAGAAGAGCTAGACACCTAGTTGGAAGAGCCAGGCTTATCTAGAACACATCAGCACTTCTAACATCTCTCATTGCATCCAACCACAACTTTCAGACAGTACTCCTATTTCATTTCTGCCTTCTAAATCTTGTGTACATTTTTTGTTTGGACCAAATAGAGAAGAAGATTCTGGACAAAGTTGTTCTAGCTTAGCCAGGTTGATACGGTACAAATTCATTACAACCGATAAACACTTAGATAAATTACTCATTGATATCTCTTTTGTGTTCAGTCCAACACACACACACACACACACACACACCAGAAAGTACTAGATGTCTTTAAGGGGTATTGTCGATTGGTTCCCTAGAAGCAGATCCTGAAATGGGGATTCTTGTTCAAGTGATTTGTTGCAGTACTCTTAGGAAAGAGAAGTGAGGGAAGCACGTTAGGGTAAGGGGAGAATGTGGTCTCAACTGGATGCTAGCTTAAATCTGATCCCCTGGAAAAGCTCTAGAGCATAAATTGCACCAGTTAGCTCTATCTCAAGGCAAGGGCACTGGCTTTTTGTACCCTCATGCCATTTAGTCACTGGCTGAGGTCTGTTGGTAGGGTGATGGATGGGTGCAAAGCATTTGGCTCAGGGCAGTTCTCCAGAGAGCAGGCAGCTTCGAGAGTTATCAGTCAACACTTAATTGGTAAAGGGGATGGGGTGGGGCCCAACCTCATCCACTGCAAGGTGCTTTAGGAGCAGAAACGTCTATATAGAAAGTGTGTGGGAACTCAGCCAGCTGAAGCAGAAGACCCACAACAGAATCTTCTGTTTCTACTCCCTTTGTTTTTGTTGTGACTTCAGACATGCCACTGATTCTATAGCAGTTTGGTGTCTTGGCTCCTACTTTTAGATATCCTTCTGTAGTTCAGTGCTTGGTTATGGATGCTACATTTGCCACTGGACTCATGGTTCCTGTCTCCTCTCTTGTGTTACCAGCCTCAGGTTGTCTGGGGCTCATGTTTGGATGCCCACTTCTATTTCACTGCCTAGCAGGGTTCTCAGGCTCCCTTCTACCCTAGTACCCTACCTCCCACTGCAGCATTGTTATATGCAACATAACATAATCACACCCATGAAAAGAAAAAGACTTCCCACACATAACTGGTCTTTCCCTCATTCCAAAGAATTGCCTCTATGGTTTGCTTATTTGCTCTGATCCTACCATTGCTCTCCGTTTTACTCAGTATTTGTTATTTATTGCTGTGTAACAAATGATCCCCAAATGTACCAGCTGAAAACAACAAACATTATCTCATTGTTTCTGTGAGTTGGAAATTTGGGAGCAGCCTAGCTGGGTAGTTATAGTTCAGAGGGTCTCATGAGATTGCAGTCAAGATGTTGGCCATGATTGCAGTCATCTGAAGGCTGACTGGGCTGGAAGATCTGATATTCCAAGATGGCACCCTTACACAGCTCAGTCGGCAGAGGCCTCAGTTCCTTGCTGGCTGTTGGAAAGAGGCTGTGGTTTCTCACCACATGGAATTCCCCATGGGGATACCTGATTGTCTCCAAGACATGGCAGTTTACTTCCCCCAGAGTGAATGATCCAAGAGCAAGTGATCCAATGTCTTTTAAGACCTAGTCTCAGAACTTATAAACAGTCACTTCTGCCAAAATTATTTGTTAGACATGAGTTACTAAGTCCAGTCTACACCCAAGGGGAGTGGAATTAAGCTCCATGTCTTCAAAAGAGAAGTATTAAAGAATTTGTGGACATATATATTTTTAAGAATTTGTGGACATATTTTGAAACCAACACATACCTACCACATTAGCAGGGTCCCTGGGCAGCTGTTCCCTGGTCTTGATATACCTGGGATACTTGCAGGACTGAGGTAGCAGATTCTGAACCCAGAGAATGAGATTTACCTCCACAAAGGGATGATCACATGACCACTATTCTAGGGAATCTAAAAATTGGTGAGAGGAGAAGGATGCACAGTGAGGGAAAAAAGGTAAGAGAAAATGGGCTTTGGGGTCAGATAGATTGGGTTTCAAGTCTTCACTCTGACATTTCTAAACTGGCTTGGAAAAGTCATTTAATTCAAGCCAATAATTTTTTTTTAGTATTAATCGTGTTACACAGTGCACTAGATAGTGGGGACAGGGTGCTGAAAAAAATTCACTTTTGTGGTGCGTATAGTCTGGTTAATCAAATAGACATTAAATAAGTCATTTCAATTGTAATGGGGGTTATGTCTATCAGAGCACACCCCAAGGAGATTTAGTCTTATCTAAGGAATAAAAGAAGACCTCCTTGGGGAAGGGACATTTTAAGTTGAAATTTGGAGGATGATTAAGAGTTAGCCAGGTAAGGGTCGCCTGGATGGCTCAGTCAGTTAAGCATCTCCCTTCGGCTCAGGTCATGATCCCAGGACCCTGGGATCGAGCCCCGCATAGGGCTCCCTGCTCACGGAGGAGTCTGCTTCTCCCTCTCCCTCTGCCCCTCCTTGCACTCATGTGTGCTCACTCTCTCTCTCTCTTTCTCTCTCAAAGTAAATAAATAAAATCTTTAAAAAAAAGAGTTTACCCAGGTGACAGGAACAGATAGTGCAAAGGTTGTGAGTTACTAAGACCCTTGAACTTCTAAGGAGACAAAACAAAGTCAGAGGGGCAGGAGTATTGATGGTGAAGGAGACAGTGGGGAGAGATGAGACTGGAAAACTGGCTAGAGACCATACTTCTCTGAGTTTCAGAGGCAATATTAAGGATAGGGACCCATACCTAAGGTCCCCAACAATGGTCAGGTCAACTACTGACTTTTTAATATTCCACCAATAACTTGGAGCAGGTCATTTAATCATGGATTCATTTTTCAAGTTTTTTACTTTAATTCCAGTATAGTTAACATACAGTGTTATATTAGTTTCAGGTGCACAATATGGTGATTCAACAATTCTGTACATTATTTAGTGCTCATCATGATAAGTGTGCTCTTTAATTCCTACCCCCTACTATCCCCATCCTCCTGCCCACCTCCCCTCTAGTAACCATCAGTTTGTTCTCTATAGTTGAGTCTGTTTCTTGGTTTGTCTCTCTCTCTCTTTTTTCCCTTTGTTCATTTGTTTTGTTTCTTAAATTCCACTTATGACTGAAATCATATGGTATTTGTCTTTCTCTGATTGACTTATTTCACTTAGCATTATACTCTCTAGCTCCATCCATGTTGTTGCAAATAGCAAGATTTCATTCTTTTTATGGCTGAATAATATTCCTGTGTGTGTGTGTGTGTGTGTACACCACATCTTTTTATCCATCTATGAATGGACAGTTCGGTTGCTTCCATAATTTGGCTATTGTAAATAATGCTGCAATGAGTATAGGGGTTCATATATCCTTTTGAATTAGTGTTTTTATAGTCTTTGGATAAATATCCAGTAGTAGAATTACTGGATCATAGGGTAGTTCTATTTTTAATTTTTTGAGGAACCTCCATACTGTTTTCCACAGTTGCTACCCCAGTTTGCATTCCCACCAACAGTACACGCAGGTTCCTCTTTCTCCACATCCTCACCAACTCTCGTTGTTTCTTGTGTTTTTTATTTCAGCCATTCTGACCAGTGTGAGGTGATATCTCATTGTGGTTTTGATTTGCATTGCCCTGATGACGAGTGATGTTCAGCATTTTTTTATGTGTCTCTTGGCCATCTGGATGTCTTCTTTGGAAAAATGTCTGTTCATATCTTTTGCCCATTTTAAAAAAAAGATTTTATTTACTTATTCGACAGAGAGAGAGAGAGCCAGAGAGCACAAGCAGGGGGGATGGCAGGGGGAGAGGGAGAAGCAGGCTCCCTGCTCATGATCCCTGGGGTCATGCCCTGAGCCAAAGGCAGACGCTTAACTGACTGAGCCATTTTTAAGTTGGATTATTTGTCTTTTGGGTGTTGAGTTGTATAAGTTCTTTGCATATTTTGGATACTAACCCTTTATCAGATATGTCATTTGCAAATACCTTCTCCCATTTCAACTACCGACTGTTTAAGTAGAGGTGTGGCTTGATGAGCATCGTACAAAACCTGGAAAATGAGTTAAAGAGGGACAAAGTGGATGTAAGGGGCCCTTTTGGGGGAGCACTACAGGAACCTAAGTGGGGAGGCGATGGTAGCAGTGGAAGTGAGAGACCATTAGGAGAGTAACAAACAGGACTTAGCTGATGACTATGGGCTGGAGACGGGACTCAATGAACACTGTCCAAAGGTCAGATTTTTCGGTGGTGATGGGGGGTGATGGGTGGGTGGGGGCAGACTTTGCGTTCTGCTTTCGACATACAGAGTTTTAGGGACTTGTGAGATATGAAGCAGAAGTGTTGGAAAGGCTTGGAGTTCAGAGAGAGTTGGGCTCCAAAGGCAGCTGTGAGGGTCTAGAAAGCACGCTGCAGTATCTTCCTGAAGGAGTGCGATGGTCAGGGCAAGAGTGTAGCAAAAGTCCAGGGAACCCTCGCACTCAAGGAGCAGGGAGAAATGGAGCCTGCAAAGGTCCCTGAGGAGAAACAGAGATGGGAAGAGGAGGAAAGCCTGGAGGGTGCAGCGAGTGAGCTAAGGAAATGGTGTTTCTAGAGGAAGCAGTAAGTGGAATTAATGTTTTAATTAGGATAATTACAATCCTTATCTCATAGGACTCTTGTGAGGATTAAATGAGATAACATGTACAAAAAACATTTTAGTAATTAATAGAGGTTTACAATGTTGGGTGTTCTCTTTAGCAGAGAATGGGAGTGTATGGGGTAAGGGTTGGAGGAGGGGAGAAGAAGGCCAGAATGTTCCCTCTGAAGTTACTTCCCAGCGCCTGATGCATCTAAGGCAAACTTGCAGTCAATTATTGACATTTGGGGCCAGCCAGCCTTTGACAGAGTGCAGTGTAATTTTGGAAACCAGGAAAAACTACCCTGCTCTAAAACAAAAACAAAAACAAAAACAAACACAAACACAAATCTCTACCTGCTTAATATTTCTTAAAAATCCCTTGCAGGGAAGACCTACAAAGCCATTTCATTCTATAATAAAAGGTTTTAAAATGCAAATACCTGGGGCAGTTACCACAGCAATGTGAAGGAGATAGTTAAGTATAATTATGTTATCAGATCCTTTTTTTTTTTTTTAAGATTTTATTTATTTATTTGACAGAGAGATAGCGAGAACAGGAACACAAGCAGGGGGAGTGGGAGAGGGAGAAGCAGGCTTCCTGCCGAACAGGGAGCCTGATGTGGGACTCAATCCCAGGACCCTGGGATCACGACCTGAGCCGAAGGCAGATGCTTAACGACTGAGCCACCCAGGCGCCCCCCCCCCCCTTTTTTTTTAAACTTCATAAAGGCACCTAGAACCAGGAAGGACCAGGGAGGGGAGGGAACGTTTGGTCACCGAAGGAGAAAGAGGAGGTGGGAGACACCCAAGGCAAATTTCACTGACTTCTCAGTTTCACAATTTTGCTTCAGGCAGAATCTGTTTATCTTCACATCTGTCCAGGAAAAATACAACTTTTGTGCACAGGTCCCCTGCATCTATCTGGGTAGCTGGTGCTGACCCTTACCTGAGCAGGAGGAATGCACCTCTCCTGGGTGTTCCACAGGCATGTTGTTTTTTTCTGGCAGGCGTGGGTGACCTAAGTCTAGAATCTACCTACAGATTCCCAACCCCGCCCAATTTTGTGTATTGATGGTGTGGAGGGGACCCTTCTGGGGGTTGCCGTGCTGAACCCGTGCAGGAATCCCTAAAGTGGGCCCTTTAGGAATGGTGCACCTGGGGATTGATCCTGGGAAAGTGACCTCGCTTTCACCTTTCCAGTAAGCACTCAGGAATGCGCCCCCGCTTGTTAGGTTCACTTGTGTCTGGTGGGCAGGCATGTCCTAAACTAGAGTCTCCAGAACCAGACAAGCTGGTGGTATCACAACACGGACAGCAGGGCTGTTCTTGGGCACTGAGGCCAAGGAAGCCTCTCTGAAGACGGGAAGATTGCCAGGTCTCCGTTTGTGTAATCTGTGTAATTGGCAATGTCCTTTGTCAGGGCCTCTGAGGACATTTCTGTCAATCACGGTCATCTGCACAATCAGGCTGTTACTCAGTGCAAATATTCCTTTTCTAGGGACCATCTATGTCTTGCAGGAGGCTGTTTGTTCCCATAGGATTCTGAGTAATTAACTGAAGACAGCCCTTTAATTCAGCTCCATTGTATCTGCACCTAGGAAGCACCCATTAAACACTCCAGTTGGAGGCCAGAGGAGCAGAACAGTCCTTGCCCTCAAGGGCGCTTGTCTCAGTCCAGGTGGGAGATGTCAGGCTCAACTGGCCACCCCTCCCTCGATGCCACACTTCTCTCCCCACACGCCTGTCTTCTCTACTGCTCCCCGGAACCCCCCAACCCCAGCTTCTGGACTTGAGGCTCCATGGAGCTTTAGGCTCACCCTGACTGCTGGTCTGCTTCCTGCCTGAGCCCAGCTCTGATACCCAGATGCTGGCACCATTTCCTCTGTGCCTCAGTACTGCTTTGGACTCTGCCTTGTATCTGCAGTCCAAGCCTCTGATTTTTCCTCATCAGGAGCAATGTCATCATCTCCCCAAAGGGCTCGGGCATGAACCGCCCCAATACATGTTACAGCGTGTGGTGCTAATGTCGACCGGGCCCACTCCTGTCTGTCCCGTTCTTGCTGTGCCCGCAGACCAAACTGACATGTGTAGCTGGGTCGAGACTCTTAGCATATGACTTGCCCTCCTGTTCCCCATTCCAGTGAACAGACCTAATTCTAGAATTTACTCCTTTAATAATCAGTCCTACCCCATTTCAGCTAATCATAGATGTGCAGCTGTCTCTTGAGCTATGTCAGGGAAAAGCGAGTTTAAATAAAGAAAACAAAAGAAGACAATGAGCACACAAATGTACAAATGTGGTACAGGGAACACACAACACGAAATGACTCCAAATGAGAATACAGCATGTCTGGTGCTGGACCAGACCTGTGTATTCCAGTCGAGAAGTTAATCCTTCAGTCAGGAGGGCATACTGTTTCTCAAGATGCTCCAGTAAAGTAAAAGAAAAGAGAGAAAGAGGGCGCCTGGGTGGCTCAGTCGTTAAGCGTCTGCCTTCGGCTCAGGTCATGATCCCGGGGTCCTGGGATCGAGTCCCACATCGGGCTCCCTGCTCCGCGGGAAGCCTGCTTCTCCCTCTCCCACTCCCCCTGCTTGTGTTCCTACTCTCGCTATGTCTCTCTCTGTCAAATAAATAAATAAAAAATCTTTAAAAAAAAAAAAAAGAGAGAAAGAACAGCAAAGCACCAAGATACTCAGCTAAAAACCAAACCAACAACCAGAAATCAAAGTGACTGGCAAGGCTGTGCACTAAATTCCCAGTAAGTAAAAGATAATTCCACACACTGATTGGAAGAATTTTGGTCCCATGGACACTTCAAACACAAAGTCAGAATCGGAATTCGTCAGCCTTTCTCCGAGTTTCGTGACTTGGTTGATTATTACCCATCCATCCAGACTAGAAATCTGGTGTTAGAGCAAAAATGAAGACTCGGACTGCAAAGATTGAGAATGGAGTAGAAGGCACTGTTGCCAAGCCGGGGACTGACCAGCACAGCCTTGGCTCTGGGAAATCAAGTTCTAACAGGTCACAGAGCTTCCCATATTGTGAAGTCAAAATCCCCGAGAGTTGCTGACACAGGCTGGCGAGAGGTGGATTCTGTCGTGTGCATGAAGCGCCTTGTTCCAGATAAGGACACTTGGCCACTTCCGTTGTGCGGCTCAGAGGCTGAGGAGGGATTCCAACACCCCAAGCAGGCCTGGACTGCTGTCAACACCCTAGGTGCGGGTCAGGATGTGTCACTCCTGCCTTCTTCTTCCACAGACCCCGATGTTCAACTGATAATCAAGTCATTTAATCATCTGTGTCTTTCTCATTTGTCTCTTCCTTTCCATCCTACTTGTGCGGACTTAGTTGAGTCTAATCTCTTCAGATTTTGGCGCACATCATCATTTTGTTTAAGTCTGAGCCCCACCCCCAGCTTCCCCTCCAGCGCCCCTCGCACCCCATTGTTTACACATTCTCCCATCCAATGCTTGGTTTGTGGCTATCATTTGTTTATTAATCTGTCTTCCTTTTTGGGACTGTGAGAGCATGGATGTTCCCATATCTTATTTTTCCTTATATGTTCAGAAACTATTATAATCTTGACATCCAGTAGGCACTTAATAAATGAAAGTGAATGAATGAAGACCTACTGGCATTTCTTCACAAATTACATCATCTTCACATTAGATATGTGAATAAAAGGAGTATGTGTTTTAAACTGAGTCAGTGATCTCATGTATATGACTCAGCTCATCAGTAGAACCCTGGATGTAGATTTTGCTACAGGGTGAATAAAGATTATTTTTCTTCTTTAGCCCTATTTCAGCCTGTCCTCTTTATCAAATAGTTTGGGCATTCGATTCCTGTAATTTATGAGTTCCTATATATTCATCTTCTGGGAAAACTCAAAGAGCGTACTTGCAAATGGGAAATAATTTGCTGGTATTTTCCCCCCTTTTTGGCACACGAATAAACGGAATGCTCTGACAACTTCAGTATCTCTTGCTTTGCCTTGCCCAATATTTGTCTTCAGCAATTTCGCTGGAGTTATTTTTTTCTCACAAAGAAATACGTTTCTTCACATTTAAGAGGCACAAATTGTTGCTCCCACTTTTCAAAGGAGATGTGGTGCTTCCAGATTTAGAAAGACACTTCCAGCGCCAAGCTCTGTCAGACCCTGCCTTGGCTTAACGAGGAATGTTTCCGTTTTTCTTAGGCACAGAAAAAAAAAAAAAAAGTACAGCCCCCAAATTATTTAAGTATCTTTCAGTTGAGTTTAGAGGCCAAGGGAGGCAGTTACAGGAACTTCTGAAGGAATGAGTTTGGGTTGAAGACTTGGACTCATCTGCCAAATGCCATGCCTGGCTTTGCACAGATGGGTTAAGCCTCTGGCTTCTGCTTCCTTGCTGGTATAATGGGGAGGTTGCCCTATATGATTTTTGGAGTCTGTCCTAGTTCTGAAGTTCTATGTATTATTCTCCTCTATTGCTACATAAGTTTTGGTTGCGTATACCCTCTCCAAGGGAGGGAGACTATGTTTTATTGTAATGAGGTGGCCAGGGGCAACGGGAATGTACTGTTTGATAATTTTTGACTCCCTACTGAGGACATGGGGGATGACAAATGGGTCACACTGGGACAAGAAATGAAGAAGGCGTAGACTGGGACTTCCTCTCTTCTCTGGGAAACAGATCTGATTGTTCATGGAAGAGGTCTAGTTTGGGATCTGTCTTGTGGCTACTTTGGAACCTTTCCTGACTTGTTCACCCAAGTTCTATGGCATTCCTTAGCAAGGGAGAACTTTTTGGTATGTAGATTTTTCCCTAAAGATCTAGAACCCTGGTCTCTGACACACCTGACACACACACCTGAAGCTGACGAGGCATTGAGAGAGAGGAGTGTTCTCATCCTCCTTCAACTTCTAGCAACCACTGCTAAATTGGCAGTGAACTTCTTCAGATTCAATAGTGACTCCTTGAAGCACAGCACTAGTACTGGATCACTGGTTTTGGTGGCAAAGGAGCCACACTAACCTCGACTGTTTCTACCATGGACCTCGGACACTGTGGCACTTCTGCTGGCTAAAGAATTTGAGGGACTCCCTGTTTTCAGCAGCTCACACCAATGGTGGTGGAGAATGGTTTCTTCTGGCAGACAAACGGATTTTCTTTGAAGTGATCTGGGTAAGCACTCATGGGTTTCTGGAATGTATCACAGACAGGAAACCCCAGGAGAGGAGACTAGATTTCCTGCCCTTGGAATGGGAGTGCAGAATTTTATTGATTTGATTATGAAACAGAAAGATCTCATTTTGAGCTGCAAATGGGTGAAATAGGACATTTAAATTGTACCATATTTAGTTTCTCTCACAGATGATGATTATTCAGTAAGTACTTATTGACTGACAGGATAAATGAAACTGTTGTTGAAAAGAAACTGAGGATAAAGGAGTTTGGCCGGCCATTAGCTGTTGGTCTTGATTCATCCTGTAAGGTGTAGTTGATGCTAAGCTAAACAATGGGCAGGTGAGAGATGGCCCATTTCTTCACTTGGAGGTTTTTACTTCATTCCTTCATTCCTGAGCAGATGCCAACCAATCTGAAAGCTCCTCTTCCTTTTCTTCCCATTTTCTCCCTTCTCTATACTCCATTCTTTCTTCTTTCTCTCTACTCTACAACTTTGTTCTTCCATATTGAAAAACCGGTCAAGAGGAAAGAGTGTCAGGGTTGAAGGAAACCAATCAATTTCTAGACTGAGCCTGGAAGTATTCCTTGGCATATCCCTGAATACATATACCTTGAGCCCTGAGATGGTGAACAGGCAACAAATTCTAAGACCCTTGAAATCTCAGTCTAATCAAGCCTTCAGGATGCTGAGTCATTTCAAGTCCTTAGGGTTGCCTCGGCACCATACAAAGCAAGTTCCAAGGAAAGACTCTTTCCTCAGGATTATCTATTTCTGTACAGTGAACTACTACAAAATTTAGTGGCTTGAAACAACAACCATTTTATGATATTTCACTGTTTTGTCAGTTGGAAATTTGGCAGCTCTTAGTTGGGTAATTCTTCTGCTCCACCTGGAGTTGCCTGGATTTGCTCAGGGTATTCAGCCACAGCTCGTCTGCAGTCAAATGCTCTACCCCTGAGCTATACCTCCGCCACAGCTCGTCTGATCTGAAGGGTTCAAGATGGCTTTTCTCACATTCATGGCACCTTAACGGAAATGGCACTGACTGGAAGGTTGGCCTGTCCATCCCCTCTTCACATGATCTCAGGGACTGTCCACATGGTCTCTCCAGCAAGGCAGCCAGACTTTTTATGCAGCTACTCAGGGCTCCAAAAGAGCAAGGAGGAAGTGGCTGGTTCTCTTAAAGGCTAGTCCCAGAATGAGCACAACTTCTCTTTCAGGGTACCCTAATGGTTAGTATTATGTATCAACCTGGCTGGGCCATGGGATGCTCAGATATTTGGTTAAACATTATTGCTCGATGTGTCCTATGGGAGTGTTTCTGGATGAGGGCATTTGAACTGGTAGATTGAGTAAAGCAGACTGCTCTTCCTAATGTGAATGGATACCAATCAATCCACTGAGGTCCTGAATCAAAAAAAAGGCAGAAGAAGGGAGAATTTGCACTCTCTGCCTAACTACTTGAGCTGAGACACTAGTCTTTTCCTGCCTTCAGACTGGGATTTACACCACCAGTGCTCCTAGTCCTCAGGTCTTTGGATTCAGAATAGAACCTGACACCACTGGCTTTCCTGGCCTCCAACTTGCAGATGGTACATATTAAGACTTCTCAGCCTCCATCATCATATGAGCCAATTCCTTATAACACATCTCTTTCTCTCTATAGGTATATGTACTCTCTTGCTTCTGTTTCTGTGAAAGCTCTGACTAATACAACTGTTCTAGTTTAGAATCAAGGAGAGGGGAAATAGAGCCCACCTCTTACTGGGAGAAGTGTCAAAGAATTTGCAGCCATCTTCAACCCACTCCAGGGGTTTATAAAAGGTTGCACGCTAGTGCACACACAACTGGGATTGCCATCTACTGGGAATCAGCAGAATGAGGACCTATGATTCTATGTGCCAAGGGATACCTGACATGAGAACATCTGGGTCCACTGAATCAAAGCTGTGACTAGACAGAATGGAGCAGAGGCTCTGTGCTATCAGATGTGACACTAATATTTGCAGAAGGTTCTGGCCCTAATAGCCAAAGTTAAGAAGAATTTTGAAAGTGTAATCCCTAGAATTAGGCTGTTGGATGGTTTTCATTTTGCTCTCTGAACTGTGTTTCCTCACGTTGGCAATAACAGAGAGGAACACTGGATTCTTAGCCTAAATTACTCTTTGGTGTGACCTCAACTTCTTCATTTCATTTTATACTGCTAAACTCAACCCCACTTTTGGATAAAACTGACAGATGCAAGAACTCCCAATGATAGAATGCCTGGGACTCTATAATTTATCTCCATTCCTCCCAGTAACTACACACGTTCCATGTGCTGGCCCCATTTTGCAGATGAGGGAAGAACAGCTCAGAAAGTTTATGCAGAAAGTGATACACTTGCTATTTGAACCAAGGCCTGCTTGGTTCCAAAGCCTCTTTCCACTACCCCATGTAATCTCTGAAAATCAGAGAACCTTAGAAAACATCCACAGTGTACTGCCCAAGAAAGCACAAAGCCGATGAGGCTGGACTGAGCAGCCAGCCAGAGGCCCGAAGCTCAGTACTGCACTTAGCCACCACCCCATGGAGTCTGCTGCTGGGCCACCAGCATGTTTTCATTCCAACTGCATCCCTCTTTGAGTAATCTTCTAATACACAAATACATAAAGGTGCAGAGTGATTTGTCCTTTTTCAGAATTTTTTTTTTATATATTTCTTTGCTAAATTCCTTTGAACAGATAGCCCTACTAGAGTATTTAAGGATGACTCAATATGCAAAGAACTGTGAAGAAGAATCACCTGGATATCATTCCCTCCTCATAGTACCTAATGGGGTTAGTCTGGGTCCTTGGAAAAGCTGATGTGAAAGAAACTGGGGAGGTTGCTAGTAAGTCTGGAAGAGTCAGGCTGTGATGTAATCTAACCCTCTAATCAGTGAAGGTGAGTGAAGGGAGGATGCATGGAAATGTCTTAGCCATCTATGTAGTCTCAGGAAGTTTCAGCATAGCTGCTGGGGAGTCCTGAGCCAAAACTGGTCATCAACTGAGTCCATATCTTCTCAAGGAATGGGCCTCTCAGAATTCCTGTCCTGCTCAGTTATTGGCTGGGAGTGATCTGTGGACTGCAGAGTGTGGCAGTTGGCTCCTTGGTCCATTGAACTCCCCAGAGCTGGAGGCCTTTGAGGCACGTTCTCATGGCTGTCATAGTAACAATGTTCTGAGCATACATACGATGCTTAATAAATGTATGTGGAAACATGGTGTCTAAAGCAGTCTTCTAATGTTCTGTGAACTTCCTATTTCTGTGCTTTTGCTCAAATTTTCCTGTTTTGCTTGCTCTTCTCTTCTGTATCTACATCCAGAAATCAGTTCATATCTCATCTCCAATCCCCACTGCCAGAATTAATCTGTGAATTCTTCTAGGTACCCATGGTACCATCTCTATACTTTAATTATTGCATCTAATATAGACTAATGCACACTGGAATTATTCATTTGCATATATGAGGTCCTGGGGATAGGGTAGTGTCTTACTCACTTTTTGTGCCTCCCTGCAACCCTTAGAGCAATCTAGGACTTTGCACATAGTAGATGCTTAATAATTAGTTGTTGAATTTAATGAGATTCTTGCAATAGGGTATACCTGAATATATCTTTAGGAAGAAGTAGTAGTATGGTTCTGCCCAGAGTTCAAGTTCTCTTATAAGAACTTGAAATAGTGTGTCCCAGACTGACTATCTTATCAGCTCCCTGAACCTCCTTCATGTCTGCTATGTCAGTGCCCACCGCCCAAGCTCCAATCCCTAAACCAGTCAACCTCAGCATCGTCCTGGGCTTCTGCCCTGGGTCACACGCTGGCTTATGGTGCTACTTTGGAAGGGCCTCACTGATCTTCTCTCTACCCCTGAAGCCTACATCCTCTCTCACCTGGACTGTCGTACTGGCTTCCTTGTAGCCTGTTCTAGTGTATGTCCTTCCCCTCTCTGAGCCCCTTCATTGTTCCCAAGTCAGGGTTGGGACTAACAGGCAGTGAGTAAGATGCCAAAGGCATGGGATATAAGGAGACACTACTCTCAAGATCACGGAAGTGCCGAGAGTGAAGGCCTCCTTAAATTTTGCTCCCTACATGCCCCACTCACCTCACTCTGGTCCTGGGCCTGCCCCAGAGTTCCAACTGTGATAATGACTTTCCTAAAAGTTCTTCTCGCAATCTTAATTGCGGTGTATCCCAACCACGGCTGTGCATTGCCTGTAGACCTTGGTGAAAAGAGACTCTTTGATCTCAGCCCAGATTGAATCCGACTGGTGGTGGACAGGGTTCAGGAATCTGCATGGCCAGGTTTGGGAACTGCTGGCTTATAGCACCAAGTCTAGACTTTGGAATAACATTCACGCTTCCTCCCAATTTGGCACCTGCCTGTTTCTGGCTTTATTTTCAGTCAGTTTCCTCTTGGCAGACAATAGGCCAATCGTACCAAACCACCCATTGGACCCAGGTATGCCCTGCATCTTTGTGTCTTTGCTTGGGATCTTTCTTCCTGACCTTTGCCAGGGCATCTCCATCTCTGCTTCCATGTATTTTACTCATAACATCAGCAGCGCCTCTCACGCTGTGTCACATGGGTTCTAGGAGGGCCCCCCATCCCTGCCCAGGTTCTGGAGGTCAGGAACTGCTTATTTCTATCGAGTATGTAGCACCTCGTGCTTTGCCTGGAGCACAGCGATCATCTATTAGTTGTTTGTTGAGTTGAATGGAAATAAGTACTAACTAGTTAAATGTAACTTTTCATGGTACTTAACACAATGCCTTGAACATAAGTCTTTAAAAATATTTGTTGAGGGATGCCTGGGTGGCTCAGATGGTTGAGCGTCTGCCTTCGGCTCAGGTCACGATCCCAGAGTCCTGGGATCGAGTCCCGCATCGGGCTCCCTGCTCCTTGGGAGCCTGCTTCTCCCTCTGCCTCTCTCTCTCTCTCATGAACAAATAAATAAAATCTTAAAAAATATATATATTTGTTGAATAAATAAATGAACAAAGGACTAAATATGGGCCAGACTTTACCATCACCATTGAGTCACTTCTAAGGAACTTGTGTATGTTTTGATACCACACAGTCGAGCTCAAATGTCAGTGTGTATAAATAAGAATCATCTAGAATGTTATCAAATGTGCAGACTCCTGGCCACACTCCCAGTGATGCTGATTCAGTAGATCTGGGTGGGGCCTAGGAATTTACATTTGTACAAAATATCTCGGGTAATTCTGAGACAGTGGCCCACAGACCACATTGAGAAACACTGCAGGAGACGCTGGCTATTCAGCAGGTGGTGTTCACTCTCTGGAGGGATTCTCAGACCAGCTATATTGAAGTTCCACCCTTAAGGTGGAAGGTCTTGGTGGAGTTTTGTCAGGAGGATGTGGTCAAAGCAGCAGGTCCGATGGGTTTCAGACTCTGGGCAGGCCATTCTTAGGAGAGCCAGTGAATTCTGCAATAGCAGGAAGAATGGCAGGCTCTGCAAGTTTCACTTTGGTTGCAGAGACCCTCGTTCCTGGCTTGTGGCTCTTCTCTGCTCTGACACGTGGCTCTGTTTGAAAGCCTCTGGTTCCTGATGCTGACTGGATCTGGGGGACTCCCTGGCTTGCTTCTATTCCCTAGGCACAGCTTCTGCGGTGGTTCCCACAGAGCTCTTGCCTTCATCACCATTCACTTCCTCCAGCCTCACCTCCAAAGGGGGAACTGGTGAGTCTGGTGGGTCTGAAGGAGGCCAGGAAGATGAGCCTACAGCTCTCCATCCCGGTCTGAATTCTGCCACTAACCACCCACCAGAATTACTGCAGGCCAGTTACCCCAATCAGCAGGCACTTACTGAGCACCTGCTTGTGCAAAGCATGGTCTGCAGATCCTCTAGGACCCTAGATTCCTCAGTGTGAAGTCCCTTGCAGTCCTTGACTACTGCTCACCATTGAACACAATCTCACAGGGAGTCCATCTTTCCCACTTGACCAACCTGGTCCTGCTCTTGGTGACAAAATCACCTCTCACCTCTTTTTACCCTTTCTCTTCATACTAAATGTTAAGAAAACATTTTAATTATATACTGCACTGTTATTTGACATCATATGAGAAAGAGTTGTTCCCATATTCTCTGAAAAATGAGAATGAATGGATGATCTTCAAAGAAATTTTTATTGAAATTGACTCAGAAAGGGATTTTTTAAAAAACCTAAATCATGGAAGAAATTGACAATGCTATCAAAAACTACTCAACCCCAATCATTTAACAAGTTAGTTATTTTATTTTATTTTATTTTATTTTATTTTTAAGATTCTATTTATTTATTTGAGCAGGGGGGATGTGTAGAGGGAGAAGCAGACTCCCTGCTGAGCAGGGAGCCTGTTGTGGGACTTGATACCAGGACCCTGGGATCATGACCAGAGTCGACGGCAAATGCTCAACCGCCCGAGCCACCAGGTGCCCACAAGGTAGTTATTTTAAACCTTTAAGGGAGAGATGCTTCTGATGCTCTTTAACTCATCAAGGGCATAAAGGAAAAAGCCTCCTCCTTATTTTGTGGAGTCAACACATGTTTGGTACCAAAACCTCATAGTGATCACATATATGTACCACACACTTCATACAAGCATTGCCCAACACACACACACACACACACAACATACCCCCACACCACACACACACTGTACAAATACAAACATACCACGTGTACACACCACACAGCACATATTACACTCTACACAAATATAAACATGTCACACACATATACATCACTATAACACCACACCACACAGACTCACACCATACTTACACCATACACATATCACACACACACACACACACATAGTGTGTATGCACACAGCCATGCTAAGGTATTCTCACATTTAAATATGATATTAAAATTCTAATAAAAATACTAACAAATAGAATCCAGTAGCCCATTAAACGAATACACTGTGACAAAGTGCAATTCATTTCAGGGTGATTCAATTTTAGAAAATCTATTAGTGTAATTCACCCTATTAATAGTCAAAGGAGAAAAGCCATGATTACCTTTGAAGATACAGAAAAGGAATGTAGTAAAATTGAACATTCATTTATAGTAAAACAAAAACAATAATAAGAGCTAACATTTATTTTGTCCTTCTTATGTCCTGAGTACTGTCTGACATGCTCTGCATGCATTTTCTCATTTAGAGAAATGAGAAAGTACCAGTGATAAAGACACTATCATGCTCACTTTACAGATAAGGAAACTAAAGCTCAGTAAGGTTAAGGATCTTGCCTCAGGTCCCAGAGCTAGGAAGTGGGTTGTATATAGCTAGCAGATGGCATATTCTTAACCACTGTATCAAAATAGGAATGTAGAAATACTTCCATCATATAATAGACATGTATCCCAAATCATAATTCAGCATTTTGATTAATGGGAAAACAAAGGAAACATTTCCACTATAATCAAAAATAAGACAAGCATGTCCTCTATCATGGTTATTATTTAACATGTTTCTGGGAAGAGCTAGCGAATGTAATTATAAAAGAGAACCAACAAAAGACATAAATACTGCAAGAAAGGAGGCAAAACTCTATTTATTGCAGCTGATATGGCAATACACCTGAGACCCAAGAGAAACAACTGAAAAACCACTAGAAACAATATGAGAATTAAGGGAGGTAGTGAGTCACATATTAATATTTAAAAAAATCAGTAACTTTCCTGCATGCAAACAGCAACCAGGTAGAAAATTCAATGGAAGAAGAGACCTTACTCACAAAAGCAATGGGAAATGAAACACTTAAGAATAAGTTAACAAGGGGCACCTGTGTGGTGCAGTTGGTTAAGTGTCTGACTCTTGGTTTTGGCTCAGGTCATGATCTCAGGGTTGTGGGATCAAGCCCTGAGTTGGGCTCTGCGCTCAGTGTGGAATCTGCTTGAGATTTTCTCTCTCCTCTCTCTGTCCCTTCCCCTCCAGCTTGCTCTCTCTCTCTCTCTAAAATAAGTAAATAAATCTTTTAAAAAAAGAAATAGAAAAATGAGCAAAAGATAATAGAGGCAAGTCTCAGGAAAAATGCAAGTATTCAATAAAGCAAGTAAAAATTTGCTCATTTCACTAATAATTAAAGAAATGTTAAATAAAATAATGAGTTATAAATATTCATATAGATTAGAAAATAATTTAAAAAATAATATCTGGTGGGTGAGAAGGTGAGAAATTGACACTCTCATCAATTATTGGTGAGAATCTAAATTGGCATAATATTTTTGAAAGAAAATTTGGCAGCATGTACTAAAACTTTGAAAGCCCTGAGGATGTTCTGGGTTAAATCATGTCCCCTCCCCACACAAAAAAAGAGACCTATATTAAAGTCCTAACCCCCAGTACCTCAGAATGTGACCTTATTCTGAAATAAAGTGGTTGCAGATGTCATCAGTTAAGATGATGTCATAGTGGAGTGGGGTTGTGCCCTACTCCAGTGTGACTGGTGTCCTTATGAGAAGAGAGCCATGTGAAGACAGAGAGCCACAGTGAGAGGGTCATGAGGCATGGAAGGCAGAGATTGGAGTCACACAGCTGCATGGCAAGGAACACCAAAGATGGTCAGCAAGCCACCAGCAGCCAGGAGGGCAAGGAAGAGTTCCCCTATAGGTTTCAGAGAAAGCCTGGCCCTGCTGACATCTTGATTTGGGATTTGAACCTTCAAAACTGTAAGACAGTGCATTTCTATTGTTTTCAGCCAGTGTGTGGTACTTTGTTATAGCAGCCCTCAGAAACTAATATGAAGCCCTAAGAAACTAATATGAAGGACAAATTCCACAAGAATTTATTTTCCCATGGTATGGAGGTTTCTCAAGAAGTTGAAAAGAGAGCTACCCTGTGACCCAGCAATTGCACTCCTGGGTATTTACCCCAAAAATACAAATGTAGTGATCCGAAGGGGCAGCTGCACCCCAATGTTTATAGCAGCAATGTCCACAATAGCCAAACTGTGGAAAGAGCTCAGATGTCCATTGACAGATGAATGGATAAGGAAGATGTGGTATATATATACAATGAAATACTACTCAACCATCAAAAAAAATGAAATCTTGCCATTTGCAACGACATGGATGGAACTAGAGGGTATTATGCTAAGCAGAATAAGTCAATCAGAGAAAGACAATTATCATATGATCTCACTGATATGAGGAATTTAAGAAACAAAACAGAGGATCATAAAGGAATAGAGGAAAAAATAAAACAAGATGAAATCAGAGAGGGAGACAAACCGTAAGAGACTCTTAATCATAGGAAACAAACAGGGTTACTGGAAGGTAGAGTGTGGACGGATGGGGTAACTGGATGATGGACATGAAGGAGGGCACGTGATGTAGTGAGCACTGGGTGTTATATAAGACTGATGAATCACTGACCTCTACCTCTGAAACTAATAATACACTATATGTTAATTGAATTTAAATAAAAAAATAATACTGAAAGAAATCACAAAAAAAAAGAACGGTGGAAGAGTTGGGGAGCGAGGAGATGTTGGTCAAAGGTAAAAGCATTCAGTTAGAAGGTGAGTAAGTTCTGGGGATCTAAGGTACAGCATGGTGACTAGTTAATAATACTGTGTTGTGTACTTGAACTTTGCAAGAGAGTAGACTTACGCATTCTCACAGACACAAAAAGTAGCTTTATGTAAGTTGATAGATGTGTTAACCTAATTGTGGTAATCATTTCACAAAGTATATGTATGTCAAATACTCATATTATGCCTAAATAAAGTTGAAAAAAATCAGAAAAAAATTTATTTTCCCCAAATACTCACTCAATTATATGTATTCAAAGATGTCCATTTCATTGTTGCCTGCAATGTTGTGTACTCTCCAGATATCCACCAGCAGAGAACTGTTTAAGGAAATTATGATATTTCTTTAATGGAATACTAAGCTGTGATTCAAAGCAATAAAGTAACTAAAAATATATGAATTCATGAGGCACCTGGGCAGCTCAGTCAGTTAAGTGCCTGACTTCGGCTCAGGTCATGATCTCGGGGTCCTGGGATCGAGTCCCATGTGGGGCTCCCTGCTCAGCAGGGAGTCTGCTTCTCCTTCTCCGTCAGCCCCTCTGCCCATTCTCTCTCTCTCAAATAAATAAATAAAATCTTTAAAAAAAGTATGAATTCAGGAGATAGTCAAGACAAACTGGTAAGTTGAAAGATCAAGCTGTAAAGCACAAGTCGTGTATGATACTAAACTTATCTTTTTAAAAAGTCATAATAATATGCTAGCATGTGGGTAGAAAAAAACATTGATGTATTTTACACAAGCTGTTACTTGGTGGTGGAGGTGGAGATAATGTGAGGGGCTTTGCTTTTTCAGATTGTATAGATCTGTAAGATTTAAGTATTTTAAACTTGGCACATGTTGCTTTGGTCTTCAGAAAAAAACATTGTTATTATAAATTCTGTGAGGGGGATTCATATCTCAACCTAGCCTCCTTCTGAGTTTTCAAATCAACTTCCTAGAGCAGCCACGGTATTCTCTCACCTTTCCAGAATTCAGCTTTCTAACGATCTCCCCATACAGAAGGCACCATATGGAAAATTGAATGAGGAAATTTGGCAGAAAGTTCTATTTGCTGTACCTTAGGTCCTCCATCAAAGTCTATTTACCTTTACTTTACACCCAAGATAGACACCCTCATTATTCTAATTTCTAGAATGCAGCAATTTCAAAGAGGGGGAAAAAGGACTGCTCATGGTGAGGACTCTGACCAGAGAGAGGGAAGTTTTACAAAAACTACAAAAAGCCATGGCAAGGACTTACATATGTTCAAATCTGGGTCATTTAATATGGGAATAAACCATCATACATGGCTCAGCAACCTCTGATGTCATCTTTCTATTGTATTTCTATTACAAGTCAATGTATAATTATTGTGACTCAGTCGAGGAAATGTCAAATTATGTCCACTGTTTAAAAACCAGGGAAAAGTGACACATTTGATGTAGATCGCCATTTGAAATGGTTAACATAAAAACTTCAAGGCTTGGGTGCCTGGGTGGCTCAGTTGGTTAAGCGACTGCCTTCGGCTCAGGTCATGATCCTGGAGTCCTGGGATCGAGTCCCGCATCGGGCTCCCTGCTCAGCGGGGAGTCCGCTTCTCCCTCTGACCCTCCCCCCTCTCATGTGCTCTCTCTCTCCTCTCATCCTCTCTCTCAAATAAATAAATAAAATCTTTAAAAAAAAAAAGAAAACTTCAAGGCTTAAAGAAGCAAATGCTCAGTTATCTGGGAAATTTCCACCACCCAGAAAGACTCATTATCCACGTGTTCTGGACAGTCAAGATTTTCCTCTCTCTTCTTTTCTTCCTAGAGCATTTAATCAAGGCCACCCACAGCCTAGAGGTTTTAGAAGTCCCCAGTTGAGCCAGTTGTTCAATAGCAGAGTAAACAGGGAGGAGATGGACCGGGAGGATAAGGTGCTAGATGAGGCTTCCCTTGCAGGCCCTCTCCTGAGACAGATGGGCAATGAGGGGCTTCAGGGGAGGGCTCCACACGGAATTCTCCACCCTCCTCTTGGACTTCTCTCCCCTCGTTAAGCCCAGAAGTGGTTGGTGAGGTTCTAAAATAAATAATGCTTGTTAAGCCTAATTAACATGTAACGCAAAAACAATTATAGAAATCATTTTAAAAGATCAACTTTGTTATAAGTGTTTCTTAACTTCAGGAGTGGCTCTTCTTTCCAGTATGCTCAGTTTTCAGAATTCATTGTTTTCTAGTCATCTAGGCTACTTTAACCAGCTCCCTCCATGGGAGGAGAGAGAGAGAACATTGTCCATAAGAACATTTCCTTATCAGAAGAGATTTGCACAAAGGTAGGGCCCTGGCAGCATGGTTGCGATTGCTATAATTACACCAAAATGCATGCGCCACATTCCCCCATTACCTCCTTGTTCTCGAACTAGAGCTAATATTTAAGTTAGGCTGAAATTCAGTGTGCAATTCACTTTTTGCTTCTCTCTCATCTCTTTAAAAAGCTGGTAACCAGCATTAAAGACAATGTGGTCAGTATCCTTATAACTAAAATATAGCTTCGTTTCTGCTCATGGAAATATGTAGTCAATTAGCCATAATGTGGTCCAGGCTTCCTTTGATATTCTAAAATAAAAACATTCCAACTTATTTACTTGAGAAGAGTTATTTCCAAGCACACCCAGTAGCTGCTGTTTTTAATAATGCTGCTTTTAATGGGTGTGGGGCATTCTGCATGGAGGGGGGATGTGTGGCTCAAAGTTCTGAACTATTATCACTGGATTTTTGGAGTAATCATGAAAGTTTACATTTAGATAGAACTATTACTGAACTGTATCCATTGACATATATTTAACAATTTTTATATTCCTTTCTCCTTTCAGGACAGGGAAGAGAAGCAGGTGGGGAGATCCTTTACAAGGATGCCTTGCCCTGGAAATTATCCCCACAAGAGCAAAGAAAGGAGCTGCCCTCTGCATAGCACTGTCTGGGAAGTAGTTCCCAAATTGCTTATTATTGAACATGGCAGGGCAAGATGCTCAAGTATCTCCTGGAGAACATTAATTATGAAAACAAGCAAAACAAAACCCCTGGTTCCACCTTGGGTTAGAAGTAGGAATGGGGTGTGACAGAGGTACAGAGGACAACCACAGATTTGGAAAATAAGGCTTCTCATTTGTGAGTAGATGTTCAGGCTCTTTAGCATTTCCCTGCTGTGTGAGTTCAAGCAAATCAACCAACTTCTCTGAGCCTCACATTGGCCATTTATAAAGTGATGATGATATCAGTAAGTCCTACCTCAAAGGGTTGTCTTGAGAATCAAATGAGATTAGGTATGCAAAAGCACTTATTAATCTGTCCAATACTTTGCAATTTTGGCTAAACTTAGATACTGAAATCCTAGTAGAATTTGTGCTAAGTGGTTTGAGAGACAAAAAAAGAACCCACACAAACAAATGGCAAGATATTCTATGCTCACAAATTGTAAGAATTAATATTGTTAATATGTCCATACTACCCAAAGCAATCTACAGGTTCAATGCAATCCTTACCAAAGTACCAACAGCATTTTTCACAGAACTAGACCAATACTAAAATATGTATGGAACCACAAAAGACCCCAAACAGCCAAAGCAATCTTGAGCAAGAAAAACAAAGCTGAAGGTATCACAGATACAGATTTTAAGGTATGCTACAAAGCTGTAGTAATCAAAACAGTATGGTGCTGGCACACAATAGACACATAGATCAACAGAACAGAACAGAGAGCCCAGAGATAAACCCATGCTTATATGGTCAATTAGTCTATGATAAAGGAGGCAAGAATATGCAATGGAGAAAAGATGGTCTCTTCAATAAATGGTACTGGGGAAACTGGACAGCTACATACAAAAGAATGAAGCTGGACCACTTTCTTACACCATATACAAAAACTCAAAATGGTTCAAAGACCTAGATATGAGACCTAAAACCACAAAAATCCTAGAAGAGAACATAGGCAGTAATCTTTCTGACATCAGCCAAAGAACATTTTTGTAGATATGTCTCCTCAGACAAGGGAAACAAAAGCAAAAATAAACTATTGATACTACACCAAAATAAAAAGCTTTTGCACAGAGAAGGAAACCATCAACAAAAGAAAAGACAACCTTCTAAATAGATTTTTTTCAAATGACATATCCAATAAGAGGTTAATATCCAAAATCTATAAAGAAGTTATACTCAACACCAAAAAACCAAATAATCTGATTAAAAATGGGCAGAGGACCTGAACAGACATTTTTCTAAAGAAAACATCCAGATGCAAACAGACACATGAAAAGATGCTCATCATTGCTAATCATCAGGGAAAGGCAAATCAAAACCACTATGAGGTATTACCTTTCCCCTGTCAGAATGGCTAGAATAAAAAAGACAAATAATAAATGTTGACAAGGATGTAGAGAAAAAGAAACCCTCATGCGCTACTAGTGGGAATGTAACTTGGTATAGCCACTGTGGAAAAGAGTGTGGAGGTTCCTCAAAAAGTTAGAAATAGAACTACCATATGATCTAGCAATCCCACTACTGGGTATTTACCCAAAGAAAATCAAAACACTAATTCAAAAAGATAGATGCACCGCTATGTTTATTGCAACATTATTTACAATAGTCAAGATATGGAAGCAATCTAAGTGTCCATCAACAATTGAATGGATAAAGAAGATATGGTATATATACACAATAGAATATTACTCCGTCATTAAAAAAATGAGATCTTGTGTTGCAATAACATGTTGCAACAACATGGATGGACCTAGAGGGTATTATGCTAAGTGAAATAAAGCAGACAGAGCAGGATAAATACCATATGATTTCATTTATATGTGGAATCTAAAAAACAAAACAAATGAACAAACAAAAAGCAGAAACAAACTCATAAATGTGGAGAAAAAATTGATGGTTGCCATAGGGAAGGGGGGCAAAATGGGTGAAGGGAAGAGGGAGGTACAGGCTTCCATTTATGGAATGAATAAGTCATAGGGATAAAAGGTACAGCATAGAGAATATAGTCAGTGTACTGTAATAGGGTTCAATGGTATCAGATGGTAGCTACACTTGTGGTGAGCATAGCATGAAGTACAGACTTGCTGAATCACTATGCTGTACACTTGAAACTAATGTAACACTGTGTGTTAACTATACTTCAATTAAAAAAAAAGAACCAATATATGGTTTAGGAGGAGTTTTCAATCTACCTGGAGAGACAAGGTAAAAGGGAAATGGGATAAATGATATAAATGGTAAAAACAGTAACAGCCTCTTAAGCCACTAAAAAGCATTTTTAGTGTGTATTGTGGGTTCTGTGCTACAGTAAGTCATATGGGTGAGAAGCATTATACCTACCATGGATATTTTCTAAAAGGGCTTCCTGTTTTGGTGGAGAGAAGAGTTTCCTCTATAACAGCTAAATAATACAAAGATAATATAATAAGAGTAAATTCTAAATTTTATGGTCCTACCTATAAAGGGTTACTTAGAAAGCTGTGAGTAAGAGCAATAGGAACTGTTGTAGTCCAGAAAGAGATGGAACTGCAGTGGGCTTGGAGTTATAACAGCAAAGGGGAAGGAGAGAGGATCATTAGGGGAATAGCAAAGGCCAAGCAGAGAGGCAGAAATACACATGGGGTAAGGAGCACCAGCAAGAAGACTAGCCTGGCTGGAATGGTGGAGCCTATTACAGAGGGCCTTAAAAGCTCAGCTGAGAAACTTGTACTTGATCTATCTGTGCATATTTTATATAGATGGGAGGGTCCTATTTATATACCTACCCTTGAAACTCTAGGACTGTACTGTCCAATATGACAGCAACTAGCACTTGAAATGTGGCTAGTCTGAACTGAGATATGCTGTAAATATAAAATGCATACTAGATTTCAAAGATTTATTATTTAAAAAACTCAGTTTTTTTATATTGATCATTTGTTGCTATGATAGTATTTTAAATATTAAGATTATTTCACTTGTTCCTTTTCTTTTTAATGTGGTTGCTAGAAAATGTAAAGTTACATGTTAGAGTTGCATTACATTTTTATTAGCCCTGTTCTAGAATGTCAGGATGGGCTTTAAAGAATTTTATTTGCATGAAGATCCAACAGATTCAGGAACCCTGGGAGAAACAGGGAGGGTTTGAAGGAGATAGTTTGGGAGATGCCTAGGAAACTGGAATTAACAGTATTATATCCCTCCACCCACACTCTACACACCAAAGAGAGTCATGGATGACACTGAATTAGGAGTCAAGGCAGTGGGATTTGGCCTTGGAATAGTGCATATAGGCTGGTATTAAGGGCTATCTTTGTGTGCAACACTGAGGGATATCCTTCAAAGAAAAGAACATTAAGAAATTGAGAAAGCAAGTAATGTACAAGATTTGTAGCAGGAGGGCCTATGTTTAAGGGCCAGAGCCACAAAAGTCCTAAACCTGAATGAGAGACAGAGACCTCCCCTATGTCAAGAAAATATCCCTGGCTACATGGGCCACATGGTCTACCACTGGACAGGTCCCAGGGAGCAGATGGCCCTTCGTCAGAAGAAAGAGGTATAGAGGTGGCTCCAGCTATCTGGCACCAGAGGGGACAGCAGTAGCTCTGACCAAAAAAAGAGCAATATTCTCTAAGGAGAAGAAGCAAAGAAAAGAGAGAGGCTTACAGTAGTTTGTTTGTTTGGTCCCAGAGTCAAAAGTGATTTCTATTGTTACAAGATATACATATATACATATCCTGATATCAGGGGGAAAGATTTGCCATCTGTGATAGGACTGTGCTCTAAAAAGAGTGAGTTGTGTTGATGAAGAGGCATTGGTTTTTCTGAGCATGTCCACAGATATGTTTATATAAATTTGGGGCAGAATCTAGCCGTAACTCCTTTCATGCCTTCTCCCCAACCATCCCACCCTCATCCAGGGTTGGATGTCAGTTAGCACTATGAGAGAGAGAAGAATTTGGAGGGCATGGTGGGCAGAGAAGAGGGACAGCAGAGGGGAGGAACAGTTGGCGAGAAGAGAAAAGGCTCCTCATCCTGTGATGTGATCTTCTTCTTGTAACGCCACCAAATCTTAGGAAAATTTGACCAAACTCACCAAAATTTGGCATGAGTGGATTTCTTGGAAAAACCCCCAGAGACTGAGTTTTGCCTCTGGGGTAATCTAAGGAGAAACATACAGCATGTTCGAAGGCCCAGCCAGACCTCAAAATGTAAGTCCCTCTGTTCCATTTCATATTAGTGAGTGAGACAAAGGAAGGGAGGGAGGGAGGGAGGGAGGGAGGGAGAAAGAAAAGAAAGAAAGAAAGAAAAGAAAGAAAGAAAGAGAGCAAGAAAGAGGGAAGGAAGGAAGAAGAAAGAAGGAAGAAAGGAGGGAAAGAAAAGAAAAACGGAAAGGGGAAGGGAAGGAAATGAAAGAAAAAGAAAAGAGCAAATTAAAGATTTGGAGTTTAGAGATATACAAATTGTGCCCAGGGATGGCATGCGAGAGGAGCTGGCCCTGTTGGCCTCCCTTCTTGTTCTGGCCACCTGGGCTGGGCCAGCAGGGCTCACAGGGAGGCCCCGGCTCAGTAGACTATGCTGTTTTAAGGTACTGCTGTCTTTCTGGGAAAGTACACTAAACTTTTCCAAAGCTCTTTTTTTTTTTTTTTCAAGTTTTTATTTAAATTCCAGTTGGTTAACATACAGTGTAATATTAGTTTCAGGTGTAGAATTTAGTGATTCATCACTTACATATGACACCCAGTGCTCATCACAACCAGTGCCCTCCTTATCACATCCTTTTTAAAAAATTGCTTTTGGTTCTCATATAGCCATCACTGGCTCGAAGAACACACGCTGAAAGACGGAAAAGTGAAAGATGCTGGGTCTCCAGCCTGAAGGATCAGAGTTGCTTCAGATGCAGGAACTGGGGGAAGAGGAGGAGGCTGGGAGGGTCCGAAGAGGGAGCCAGGGAAAATGGGAGGGGTGGGATCATGACACTTGCCTTCCTGTTCTCCTACTCATCTGTTGGTATTGGAATGAGTAGGCTTCTGGAATTCAGCTGAGCATGGAGATTTTTTTCCTGTTGCTTTTTGGGCTCCATGTGTTAACTGAGGATTCCCACACACAGCTCCTCAGACCTTGAGCCAGCTCTGCAGCGGGCAGTGTGCCTTTCTGTCTGGCATTGGGGAGGGAGTGGGCAGGAAGAAGGACCTTAGGAAAGGGGAGGGCTCCCAAAGAGGACCTGCAGTGTCCTAAATGAAGCTCTGTCTGTGTTGACCAGCAAAACTGTGTTTACTCCAGCGGGAATCACCTTGGCAACCAGCAGGGCCAAAGGAGTCCTCGTTTTTAGGAGTGTGTTAGGATGCAAATATAAATATGAATTCTGAATGTGCCTGTTGGGTATACAGAGATAACACTGTGTGTGCATTTTTGTATCCGTGTGCTTGGCTCCACCTGTTTTCATACTACAGAAGAAGTCCTCAGTCTGACATAATGAGATCTTCTCAGATTATTTCTTGATTGCCTGTATTGTAGTCATGCCGCCTATCTTTTGATGAGATATTGGATAACACTGAAAGTACGGTGAGTTCTGTTTCAGAATCTGGCACTATCATCAACATGGCAGAGGGAGAGGGGGGAGGAAGGTACAGTTGCATTTCCCCAGAGCACCAGAACTTCCAGGGGTCATGATGGACTCAGGACCTGGGCCTCAGCTCATCAGGTCAAACAGACAAAGTTCTCTCAACAATCATCGGGTTCCATGGTTTCCAATCATCAAACCTATTGGTTATTTTTCAATAATAGTTGCCAATAGTACAGTCCAGGCTCTTCTCAAAAGGAAGGAAAGTGAGAAATAACATTCATTCCAGGAAATTCTTTGGTAAGCACAGACGGTCAGGATAAAAGGAACAAATTATCCCAAGAAATACTGTTATTTTGTCTTAACAACCATCTCTTAGAGGGCACCAGCCAAATGACCAGGAACACTCACAATGGGGCACAGTCTCCTCGTCAGGACTGAAACATAAAGGCAAATGCTCACTTTGGGACTTTTTTTCAAGTGGTCCAAGGAAGAGGGCTAGGTCTAAAGGGGTATTGGTGGATATGTATTCAGGAAATGTTTAAAATGTAACAATTGGTTAGATGTGATGCACAACTGGATGAAAGAGTGAGGAAAAAAGAGGAATGTAGAGTGACATACTGATTTCCGGCAGGTGAGAAGAGTGGTTAATCATGCCACTAACTTATAAAGACTCAAAAAACAAAGAGGAAGAGGAGGCATTAGCACACAAGAGATTCTACCAGTTTCTTGCAAGTTAGAAAGCTAATGGAGGAAACATAATTGATTATAGAGTGCAGAAAGTTATGAATCACAGAAGGGAACACTGAGGAGAAGGGGATTAAGAACTTGGAAATCCAGGGGCACCTAGATGGCTCAGTCGGTTAAGTGCTTGATTTCCTCAGGTTATCACCTCAGGGTTGTGAGATGGGCCCGCCTGTTGGGCTCCATGCTCAGCAGGGAGTCTGCTTGAGAGTCTCTCTCTCTCCCTCTCCCTCTACCCCTCCCCCGCTTGCACGCATGGGTGTGCTCCAAATGAATGAGTGAATGAATGAATGAATAAATAAAATCTTTAAAAAAAACCCTTGGAAATCCTCAAGAAACCTGAAGGGCAGGTGTGAGGTGTGACGATGAAAACAAGGGGACAAGTTGAAAGAGTAGTTGGACCCTCACTTCCATTCCTTCCTCCTTCTTTCAAAACTCTGAAAGCTGGCATAATGCCATCTTGATGGAAGCTTGGAGGATTCTTTTCTGGAGAAACTGACTACAGAGACACTGCTCCACAGATTGATAGTTGGGGAATTCCCAGAGAAATAGCTGCCCCCCCCTCACCTGATCCATGTACAATGAAGCTGATGAAGCCTGCCAGGCATTAAGTGCTTTACATGTCTTTATTTTTTAGAGCAGTTTTAGGTTCACAGCAAAATTGAGCAGAAGGTACATATATTTCCCATATACTCCTCTGCCCTCAAACGTGCTTAACCTCCCCCATTATCAACGTCCCCCACCAGAGAGGCACATTTGTTACAACTGATGAACCTACACTGACATATCATGATAACCCAAAGTCCATACTTCACATTAGGATTCACTACTGGTGCTGTGCATTCTATGCGTTTGGACAAATTTATAAAGACATGTATCCCCAATTACAGTATAACACAGAGCTGTATCACTGCCCTAAAAATTCTCTGTGCCTCACCTATTCATTTCTCCCTCCCTGCAAACCCCTGGCAACCACTCATCTTTTTTTTTTTTAATATTTTATTTATTTATTTGACAGAGGGAGAGAGAGAGAGAGCACAAGCAGGGGGAGCGGCAGGCAGAGGGAGAAGCCCGATGCGGGGCCGATCCCATGACATGAACTGAAAGCAGACTCTCAACCAACTGAGTCACCCAGGTGCCCCGAGTTGTATGAGTTCATTTTTTTATAAGTGCATTTTTTTTCACCGTACTTTCAGTGTTATCCAATATATCATCAAAAGATAGGCGGCATGACTACAATACAGGCAATCAAGAAATAATCTGAGAAGACCTCATTATGTCAGAGTGAGGACTTCTTCTGTTCTCCCATCCTCTACCTGTACCTCTGGCAACAACAAATCTGTTATCTGTATTTATGAGTTCATTATTTATGAGATCTTATGTATTTGTCTTTGTTTGACTTATTTCATTTAGCATAATATCCTCAAGGTCCATCAATGTGGTTTCAAGTGTCAGAATTTCTTCTTTTTTATGGGTGAATAATATTCCGTTATATGTATATATCACATTTATTCATCTATTCATCCATAGACGAACACTTAGGTTGTTCCCATGTCTTGCTTATTGTCTATAATGCTGCAATGAACTTGGGGTGTGCATACATCTTTTTGAGATAGTGATTTCATTTTCTTTGGATAAATAACCCGAGGTAGAATTGCTGGATCATGTGGTATTTCTATTCTTAATTTTTTGAGGAACCTCTATACTGTTTTCCATAGTGGCTGCAACAATTTTTTTTTAAAAAGATTTTATTTATTTATTTGACAGAGAGAGAGACAGCGAGAGCAGGAACACAAGCAGGGGGAGTGGGAGAGCGAGAAGCAGGCTTCCCGCCGAGCAGGGAGCCTGATGTGGTACTCGATCCCAGGACCCTGGGATCATGACCTGAGCCAAAGGCAGACGCTTAACGACTGAGCCACCCAGGCACCCGTGGCTGCAACAATTTACATTCCCACCAACAGTGCACAAGGGTTCTCTTTTCTCCCACATCCTTGCCAACACTTGCTATTCCTTGTCCATTTGATAATAGCCATTCTGACAGATGTGGGGTGATATTTCATTGTGGTTTCAATTTGCATATTCTTGCTGATTAGTGATGTTAAGCATCTTTTTATGTACCTGCTGGCCATCTGTATGTCTTTGGAAAAATGTCTATTCAGATCTTCTGCCTATTTTTTTAAAGATTTATTTATTTATTTATTTACTTACTTACTTACGAGAGAGAGCAAGCATGAGCAGGAGGGGAAAGGGAAAGAGAGAATCTCCAGCAGACTGTGCTGAGCAGAGCTCGACTTCACCACCCTGAGATCATGACCTGAGCCAAAACCAAGAGTCAGATGCTTAACTGACTGAGCCACCCAGGTGCTCTAGTCTTCTGCCTATTTTTAATGGATTTTTTTTCCCTATTGAGTTGTATGAGTTCTTTTTTTTTTAAAGATTTTATTTATTTATTTTGTGAGAGAGAGAGCATGAGTGAGGGGGAGGGGCAGAAGGAGAGACACAAGCAGATTCCCCACTGAGCAGGGACCCTGATGCGGGGCCAATCCCAGGACCCCGATGCGGGGCCGATCCCAGGACCCCAGGATCATGACATGAACTGAAAGCAGACTCTTAACCAACTGAGTCACCCAGGCGCCCGAGTTGTATGAGTTCTTTATATATTTTGGATATCAGCCCCTTATCAGATATATGATTTGCAAATATTTTTCTCCCATTCTGTAGGTTGCCCTTTTATTTGTTGATGGTTTTCTTTGCTGTGCAGAAGCTTTTTAGTTTGGTGTAGTCCCACTTACTTATTTTTGCTTTCATGCCTTGGCTTTTGCTGTCAAATCCAAACAATCATTGCCAAGACTGATGTCAAGGAGCCTATCACCTGTTTTCTTCTAGGAGTTCTACAGTTTCAGGTCTTACATGTAAGTCTTTAATCCATTTTGGGTTTATTTTTGTATATGGTGTAAGACAGGGGTCCAGTTTTATTCTTTTGCATGTGGCTGTCCAGTTTTCCCAACATTATTTATTGAAGAGACTGTCCTTTCCCCAATGTATATTCTTGGCTCCTTTGTCATAAATTAATTGACCATGTATGTACGGGTTTATCTCTGGGTTCTCTATTCTGTTCCATTGATCTATGTGTCTGTTTTTATGTCAATATCATACTGTCTTGATTTCTATAGCTTTGTAATATAGTTTAGGCCAGTTTCATCTGATCATTCCAACAGGAGTATAGTGGTATCTCATTGTTGTTTCCATTTGCACTTCCCTGATGACATATGATGTGGAACGTCTTTTTGTATTCTTATTTGCCATCTGTACATCTTAGGTGATGTGTCTTCTAAGATATTTGGCCCATTTAAAAAATCAGGTTGTTACTTTTCTTTTTGTTGCATTTTAAGCATAGTTTTTATATTTTGGGTAATAATCCTTTATTAGATATGTTTTTTGCAATCATTTTCTCCCAGTCTGTGGCTTCTTTATTCATTCTCTTGACAATATCTGTCACAGAGCAGACTTTTTTTTTTAAACTCTAATGAAGTACAGCTTATCATTTCTTTCTTTCATAGAGCACACCTTTGGTGTTGTATCTAGAAAGTTGTTGCCAAACCCGAGGTCCTCTGGGTTTGCTCCTCGGTTACCTTCTAGGAGTTTTATAGTTGTGTGTTTCATGTATAGGTCTGTGATCCTTTGTGAATTAATTTTATATGAAGCGTGTAAAGTCTTCATCTAGATTCATGTTTTTTGTATGTGGATATCCACTCATTCCAGCACCATTTTTTGAAAAGACTATCTTTGCTCCATTGTATTGTCTTCACTCTTTGTGAAAAATCAATTGACTATGTTTGTGTGGATCTATTTCTGGGCTCTCTATTCTATTCCACTGATCAATTTGTCTATTTTTTTCACCAATACCACATTGTGTCAATTACTGTAGCTTTATAGATAGTCTTAAATTTGGGTCTTGTCAGTCTTTCACTTTTGTTTTTCTCCTTCAGTATTGTGTTGGCTATTTTGGGTCATGGTTTCTCCATATAAACTTTAGAATCAGTTTGTCAATATCCACAAAATAACTTGCTGAGATTTTGATTGGGATTGCATTGAATCTATAGATCAATTAGGGAAGAACTGATATCTTGACAATATTGAGTCTTCTTACCCATGAATATAGAATATTTCTCCACTTATTTAGCTCTCCTTTGATTTCTTTCATCAGACTTTCCTAGTTTTCCTCATATAGATCGTGTACATATTTTGTTAGTTAACAGCTAAGTATTTCATTTTGAGAGATACTAATGTAAATGGTATTGTGTTTTTAATTTCAAATTCCACTATTTCACTTCTGGTATATAGGAAGGTGATGTTTGTAAATTAACCTTGTATCCTAAAAGCTTGCTATAATTACTTATTAGTTCCAGGATTTTTTTTAATGGTTTCTTCAGATTTTCTACATAGGCAATCATGTCATCTGCAAACAAAGATAGTTTTATTTCTTTCTTCCATATATATATATATACACATACATACACACACACATACATATATATGGAATAAATATATATATATACATATTTTTTCTTTTCTTGTCTTGTTGCATTAACTAGGATTTCCAGTATGATGTTGAAAAGGAGTGGGTGAGAGAGAACAACCATGCTTTGTTCCTGGTCTTAGTGAGAAAGCTTTGAGTTTCTCACCATTAAGTACGATGTTAGCTATAGGTTTTTTTGTGGCTATTCTTTATCAAGTTAAGGAAGTCTCCTTCTATTTCTAATTTACTGAAAACTTTTATCACGAGTGTGTTTGATTTTGTCACAATGCTTTTTCCACATCTATTTTTTTTTTTAAGATTTTATTTATTTATTTGTCAGACAGAGAGAGAGTACAAGCAGGGGGCAGCAGAGGGAGAAACCGACTCCCCGCTGAGCAGAGAGCCTGATGTGGGACTCAATCCCAGGACCCTGGGATCATGACCCGAGCCGAAGGCAGACGCTTAACCGACTGAGCCACCCAAGCGCCCCTTTCCACATCTATTGATGTGGTCATGTGATTTATTCTTGTTTAACCTATTAATGTGATTTATTACATTCCCTGATTTTTGAATGTTTAACCAGCTTTGCATACCTGATACAAAGCCCACTTCGTTGTGGAATATTTTTCTCTTTTACATTGTTGGATTTGACTTGCCAATATTTGGTTGAGGATTTTTGCATCTATGTTCATGAAAGATATTGGTCTAACAGATACTGTGTCTAACAGAAATGAGTATAAAAGCTCACCAAAAGTTAGATACTAGACCACTTATATGAGGTACTCAGATAATCAAAATCATGGAGACAGAAAGCAAAATGGTGGCCACCAGACGCTGAAGGGAGGAGGGAATAGAGAGTGTTTAATGGGTACAGAGTTTCAGTTTTATAAGATGAAAAGAGTTATGGAGATGGATTTTGGTGATGGTTACACAAATTATGAATGCATTTAATGCCACTGAACTGCACACTTAACATTTACCACCTTACCCATTCTTATGTTAACCACGATAAAAAAACTTTGAAAAAAAAAAGAGAGAGAGATACTAGAATGTTCAGAGAAGCACTATTTATAATAGCCCTCCAACAGGCAGTTAGCTAAATATCCGACTGTAGAGTGAATAAATTGTTGTATATTCACACAATGAAACACTATACAGCAAGTAGAAAGTACAAACTATTACTACATGTAAAAACATGATGTTTAGTGAAAGAAGCCAGAAATGAAAAAGTACATATTGTATGATTCCACGTCCACTAAGTATAAAAATAGGCAAAAATGAATTTGTGCTCTGACAAGTCAGGCTAGTATGTATCCTGGTGGGAAGGGGAGAAGGTTAGTGACTGGAGGAGGGCATGAGGGGCTCCGGGATACCAGCAGTATTCTGTTCTTGGTCTGGGTGTTGGGATGTTTAGCCCGAAAATTCAATGGGCTACAAGCTGATGACATGTGCACTTTGTGGTATGTAAATTATACCTCAATTTAAAAAAAAAATAAAAGCAACAAATTTAAAAATAAAAAAATTGGTTTCTATATAACCTCTACTTTACAGATGTGGAAATTGAGGCTTGGAAAGGTTAAATGATGTGTGTGTTGTCACATGATTGTCAAGAAACAGAACTGAAAATGACCAAGGTGTGGGGGCTGCAAGTTCTGTGCACTTTCGCCTACACCTCAGAGTAACTGTTGGTTATTTCCCTAGGAGATTTAGAGGTTTTCAGTTTGTTTGTGTTGTTTCAGGGGCCGGGTGGGAGTGAGTGGTGGGAACCAGTGCAGAGGAAGTGGACCCATGAGCAACATATGTAAAGCACCTAGGCCAGAGCTCGGCACAGAGTAGAGCCTTAATAAATGCTACGTTTCCCTCACACACATCCCCCTTTCCAGGGCAATGAAATGGAGAGAATGTTGAGGAGTGCTGGTGGCTTTGCAGTAGACACTGCTCACTCCAGGACAGAGTGACTAGACTGGAGTCTTAGGTTTGTGCTGAAACCTCTTGTCTCCACAGCCAGGGCAAATTCTCCTGGGGATGAGAAAGTGAAGGGGAGGGGCGCCTGGGTGGCTCAGTCGTTAAGCGTCTGCCTTCGGCTCAGGTCATGATCCCAGGGTCATCGGATCGAGTCCCACATCGGGCTCCCTGCTCGGCAAGAAGCCTGCTTCTCCCTCTCCCATTCCCCCTGCTTGTGTTCCTGCTCTCGCTATTTCTCTATCAAAAAAAAAAAAAAGAAAGAAAGAAAGTGAAGGGGCGGGCTTCTGATTTAGGCTAATATTTCTTGCTGATTACTTGTAGGGCAAGCGAGGAGCTGACCTGAGGGGTAGAGACCCGGTGTGGGAAGGGGGGGGTGGGGAGTCCTGATACCTCGATGTCCAAAAACCGTGTGTGTGTGTGTGTGTTGTGTGTGTGTGTGTGTCTGTAAGGAGGTGGGCTCCTTTATGTTCTCTGCACTGACGTTCTTGCTCGTTGCTTCTTTTGTGACTTCTGAGCCAACTTGAGCAGGGCAGAGTACATGCACTGCCTTCTGCTTAGACAAAAGACGACCCTGTGCTCTGAGCTCCTCATAACCCTTAGAAACCTGTGTTTTTAGGTCTGGAAGCCGGTGGTGTCCCTTTACCCAGATGGGTAGCAAAGATTTTCCCAGGAAGCATCCCTGCCAGCCAGGGATTTCACATCATGACAGCGACACCTTGTGGCCAAGCGTGAAAGTCCAGCCCGCCCCCTCTGTATTGGCTCCGGGAGCGAGGGGAGGAGTTTAGGGAGGGTCCAGATCCTGCCCTTTACACACAGCTTCCAGGAGTTCTTAATCCCTAGGCTGCCAGTTCCGCACAACTCAGACTTTAATCACATCCTGTCCTGGGTTGCCCTCTGTTTCATGTGCAATCATTTAAAATCATTTTGTCTACCAAATTAGCTTAAGGTTTTGAGGCTAGGACTATTGGAATCACAGACCTTTTACAGTTGGATGGGAATTTAGGGTCTTCTAATCTGACTCACGGGTTTTTCGGATGGGGAACAAAGATGCTGGGGGGTGACGGGAATTGCCCAGCTACTTAAAAGTGGAGTTTGGAACAGGGCCCAGATTTCCTGAATACTCCCAGTCCAGTGCTTTCCATGGCACCATGCTATTTCTTTGTGTCATCCACAGTGTTTGCACACAGTTGGGGGCCTGGCATACAGTGGGTACTCCACCTGACTGACAGATCATTGCCCTTGCCACCCTACCTGCCACCAAAGTGAATTTTCAATTGTCATCTGGGCCATCTCCCACTTCTGGGCCTCTTGAGAGTTCTCATCAATTAAAGTGGCCACTTTTGCCATAGTAGGCCCCTGTCTTTTCCATTTATAAAGCACACAGTGTGGATTCGAGGAAAGAGGAAATGAAAGAGAGATACACAGTCTGAAGTAAGAGTCCCCATCTCCGTGTCCATTCAGACCAAGCGTCTACAGTAGACACCATAGGCTCTAGCTCAGTGCTTCTCAAATTTTCATGCACATCTAAATCCCTGGGATCTTGTTAAAACACATGTTATGATTCAGTAGGTCTGGAGTGGGACCTGAACTTCTACATTTTTTAAAAAAGATTTATTTATTTATTCGAGAGAGAGAGAGTGGGGGAGGGGGGCAGAGGGAAAGAGTCTTTAAAGCTCGGAGCTCTACATCAGGGCTCAATCTCACGACCCCAAGATCAGGACCTGAGCTGAAACCAAGAGTCGGATGTTCAACCGACTGCACCACCCAGGTGTCCCAAGCCTCCACATTTCTAACAAGCTCCTAGATGTTGCTGATTCTGTTTTTTGAGGAACAGGGATGCAGGTAGCTACCCCACCCTGGCCCAGGGCTTCTGAGAGGGCCACTAGCCCAACCTGAGCCTCTCCCTCCACCTCAGCCCTGCTGACCTTGGCTTCAGGGAACAAGGAAAGGAGCTGAAGCAATGGTGAACATGGTAGCTCTTCAGTGAGTCATTTCAAGTCCCTTTCCTCACTCCACCCCCTCCTTCCTCCCCATGATCCTGCTATCAGACAATCTGGAGAGAAGGCAAAGTTGAACCTGACCAATACACTGCACCCAAAAGGGGAGACCGACTTGCTGTTAACATACCTTACAATTTTCCCCAGGAACAGCCCTGCTTGGTTGCCATTTTGTATCTGGGTGCTATGACATCCCTATAAAGCACAGAGTTCTCTTTTTTATTATAAAATATATTTTAATTTATATAGCTTAATTATAAGATATATTTATAGATTATACATATTTTCATTTTTACCCTCTTTCCCCACCACTAAACACACCAAAACAAACAAACAAACCCATTAATGCTGAATCGAAGAAAGGAAGGAAATGGGAATTTACCAAACCACTACTTGTGACCAAAATTATGAGTATTTTTTTTTTTAAAGATTTTATTTATTTACTTGAGAGAGAGAGAATGAGAGAGAGCACATGAGAGGGGGGAGGGTCAGAGGGAGAAGCAGACTCCCCGCCAAGCAGGGAGCCCGATGTGGGACTCGATCCAGGGACTCCAGGATCATGACCTGAGCCGAAGGCAGTCGCTTAACCAACTGAGCCACCCAGGCGCCCAAAATTATGAGTATTTTTATGCATAACTCACTTAATCCTCACAATGCCCTCACAAGAGGGTGTTATTACCCTGTGCTATAGAAGAGGACAGTGAAGCTCAGGGAGGTTGTGTACATTACCCAGGACCACCCAGCAGTGTTAGGCGCACAGATAAGTTTGGTTGAAAAGTTTCTTTCCACCATAATGATAATAGATATTCATATTTGCACTGTGTTTCCCATGGACCAGATGCTGCTCTAAGCATATATGTTAATTCATAATCTTCACATCAACCTTAGGAGGCAGATACTGTAATCACTCCTGTTTTACGGGTGAAGAAACCAAGGCATAGAAAAGGCCAAATTGGGGTGCCTGGGTGGCTCAGTGGTTAAGCATCTGCCTTTGGCTAAGGTCATGATTCCAGGGTCCTGGGATTGAGCCCCGAATCAGGTTCTGCTTTTCCTTCTCTCTCTCTCTGCCCCTCCCCCAACTCATGCACACGAGCTCTCTGTCTCAAATAAATAAAATCTTAAAAAAGAAAAAAAAAAGAAAAGGCTCAATTCCTGGCCCAAGTTCACACAGCTAATGAATGATGGAGTTGGGATTTCAATCCAGACAGCCTGGCTCCAGAACACTCCTCTCAAACATCATTCTATATTGCCTATCAATTTCCTACCAATTTCTTAAATCTCACAATTGAGTGGAAATCACCTCCATCATTGCTTTGTCACCCTTTCTTATTCAGTGTATCCTGTACCCTGTGGAAAAATCCCATTTAACACACTAGTAAACCCTATGTTTTTGTTTTCCAACTGGGACTGCCTAGGGCTTTGGACTCTCTTTGTATCTGGCAAAGGCTGGGATCTCCTTGAAGAATCTTCTTCCCCACTGGCTGGAAGTTGAAGGAGCCGGAAAGACTTTGGAGAGTCATGTGCTTCTCCACGAACTAACCTAACCCTATCCCACCTTGTCCAGCTGGCCTAAGACAGAAAGCAAAAAGATGAGGTTGGCTGGCAAACTGAGCAAACTCCTCCAGGCTAGCGCCATAGGAGTCCACTCTATAGACATGGTATATACATGTTGGATGTGCACACAGGACTCTTTCCTTACTGACTGTGAATGTTTTGTCCCTCTGTATTATTTTTTAACGTATTTCCTATTTACCTATCATACTCCTGAGTCTTGTTTTCCTACCTGAAAGAGTCCTGATTGTGCAGGTAGCTTCATATTTCTGTGGGCACAGAAGTTGCAGCCTTGTATACCTATCCCAGCTCTTCCCTAGCTGTGTGACTATGGGCAGCTTATCTGAGCTTTTTTGAACTTTAGTTTCCTTACCTGTAAAGTGGGGTTAATGAGAATCTACTTCAAAGGATGGCTGCCTAGGAATAATAACTTATCATGGGTCCACAAAGAGGAGCTATTTATTAATACAATTCATAAACACATTCCTTCTGAGCAAATTAACCAGTTGAATGAACATAAAGAAAGTTGAGAAGGCCGACCTGATACACCCCAAGCCAACAAATAACTACCTTAACTTCTTTAAAAACACACATTTAGGGGCGCCTGGGTGGCTCAGTTGGTTAAGCGACTGCCTTCAGCTCAGGTCATGATCCCAGGGTCCTGGGATCGAGTCCCACATCAGGCTTCCTTTGCTCTGGGGGGAGCCTGCTTCTCTCTCTGCCTCTGCCTGCCACTCCCCCTGTTTGTGCTCTCTCTCTCTGTCAAATAAAGAAATAAAATCTTTAAAAAAAAAAAAAACAAAAAAAACACACATTTAGAAATTTTTATTTTGGGTGAGAACCAGGTAAAAAGAGAACACTAAAGGTTGTATGGGAAGGCTCCCAGGGCAAACTTCCTCAACTTTGTAGCTTTGCTGGGGGCTAGGCTAACTCTGCAACTGATGGTAGGGACAAGCCTCTCAAACCCTCATTCACCTCAATCCTGACCCAGCTCTGAATTTAAACCTAGGCTTTCCATTGGAGACTTCTAGAATGACAGGATGTTTTTTTCTCTCTTTTTTTGAGGGGGTGGAAGGAAGAAGAGGGGCACTTTCCATGAGCAGAGCAAAGTAACTTATTTTGTTGGTGCTTTTGAAGAGAAAGCTGTTATTGAAGGAACTTAAGGTACGTGGTAATAGGAGTGTGCCTACTGATAAGACTGAAAACTTCTTAGAAGAAACAAAATCTGAAAGCAGAAAATAGTTTTTCTTGTCTCTGAAAGGATAATAGACACTAAAATAAGATGATTGTTTTTTATTGGTCTTTTTTATGCTTGTTGTGTCTAATGAATGGGGTATTGAAAACCAATCTATTCTCCAAATCAAGATACATCTGGTTTATTGATTGTAACATTCCTGCTTTTTTTTTTTAATGGGTTGTGTTTGACTTGTAAAAATAAAATAAAATACAATTAACACCATCCATATGTTCAATACAATGAGCACATAACTTGTAAGTTTTAAACTCCGGGAACTGGGTTTCCAATGTGATTACAATGGTTCGTAAAAGTGGGTGAGAGAACTAGTTTCCCAAGTTAAGGTGTCTATTTACCATCTACTGGCATCTCTGACACTTTGGAGTCAGACAGTAATCATCCAGGAAGAAATGACTACTGGTGACTCATCAATCTATGAACTTTGCACTAATTACAGTGCCTCAGTTTCCCTATTTTATAAAGTGAAGCCTGCCTCTGTGGAGTGTTTGGAAAGCTGAGGGAGGTAATAGTCTTTGAGTGCTTTGGACATACAGAATATATTATAAATGCTAAATAATAACAATAATAATAGGGAGTCTTTAATAACAGGGGTCCTTTAATAATACTCATCAAGTATAATACCATTACTAACCAGTGGGAACAAGACAGAGTGCGTCTCTGTCTTCTTCTTCTTCTTTTTTTTTTTTTTTAAGATTTTCTTTATTTGACAGAGAGAGACACAGTGAGAGGGAACACAAGCTGGGGGAGTGGGAGAGGGAGAAGCAGGCTTCCCGTGGAGCAGGGAGCCCAATCGGGGCTCCATCTCAGGACCCTGGGACCATGACCTGAGCCGAAGGCAGACGCTTAACGACTAAGCCACCCAGGCGCCCCTCTGTCTTCTTAATCATTAGTTTGTATCATTGGAAATTGGTGGGGGATTGGTGCCTTGTTCAAGTTGCTCATGGTGCCTCAGGAAGCAGAGCCCCTCAGGAAGGCACCTGCTCTCTCCTGGACTCTCCAGTTAACACTTGGTTGCCTTTAGGAAGACACAAGCACTTGCAATTTGTTGGTTCTTGGAGACCCAATAAAGTTGCAGGCATGGTGGTCTGGCCGAGGCGCCAGTGTGGCCACCCAATCCTGCCACGAGATGGCGACAATCCAGCTGGAAACGCCTGCCCGGGGGTGGCCCTGTCGGTTTCCAGGCGGGGAAGGGATTCCTCCCTCAGACACAAAGAAGGGAGCTTTCGAGCCAGGAAGAGGCATTTGGGGGAACTACGAGCTGGGACTGGGAGACTTTGCCGCGATTAAGTCTTCCCGGGGAAAAAGTAGGCAGCTTCCTTCTCACCGCCCCCTCCCCCCCGTGGAGTTCTACTTCACGGGGCTGAAACGCTTGGGGGGATATTGTGCAAAAGCGCCCAAGAAATTCCAGGTTCGACCTCTCCCTCTGCCCAGAGGCGGTCCAGCTGCTTCCCGGACCGGCGACATTCCCGGGATTCCGGCAGGGGGAGCGGGTGCTTCCCGGGGCGGAGCGCAGCCAAGCCCGGCCGTGCGCCCGCCCTCCCCGGCCCGGGTCCCGGCCCCCGGCTGCGCACTTGGTTCGGACCTGGGCTGAGCAGAGCGACCCCCGCCCGCCCCACCCCTGCAGCTCCGGTGCACCCCTGCAGCTCCGGTGCCTTGGAGGCTTAGGACCCCGGACCTGAGCACCTGGAGAGATGTGTTCCTAGGCTCTGGATCCGGGTAGCAGCCGCAGAGGGGCTTGCTCACTCCTCTCCCTCTGCACATTCTGCCTGGGAAAAGTCCGCATGCCTTCCTGCGTTTGGGGCGGGGGTTCTCTTTGTTTTCTTTTCTTTTGTTTCGTTTTGAATGTAAGGAACCGCCACACCCACGTTTGTCTCAGGCTGGGGTAAACTTGCTTTGAAACTTGGAGCTATTAGGAAATACACAGATTCGGATTTCTAGGCTCCAGAGAATGAGGTTACAGTGTGGTGTGTGGAGCCCTGCTGGGTTGCAGAGCCTGGGCCATAGCCAGCCTGGCCTCCATCTTCCAACCTTGGGTTTGACTGTCACAGCCATGGTCAGACCCCTGCTCCTCCAGCCCAGGACTTGGCCAGCACTGGCGAGCATGGGAAGGAGGCCCAGAACAACGGTCGTTGATCCCTGCCTCGCCCCAGCCCACCACTTATCTGCCCAGCTTTCTGGGGTTGGGATAGAGGTAATAGTAACAGTGAACATTGATTGAGCCAGTGCCACATACAATTACCTCATTTAAGCTTCGCACACCATTATTATCTCCATTTTTCTCCAGATGAGAAAACCAAGGCTTAAAGATGCTGAGTGATCTGCCCAAAGCGATACAACTCTTGAATAGCGCGGTTGGGACTTGAATACAGATCTACATTTCTCCAAAGTACCAGGCTGTAATACCTCCTTAGTTAGCTCCTACAGCCACACTGGGAGACAGTGCATCAAGTATAAAGACATACTTGGTGCTATGACTACACAACTGGGGCGGACAACCAAGGACATTTTGGACTCTTTTTGCCTTTAAATGTGTGCTGTAGAACTGGGCTAGTCTAGCCTGCCTTCTTTCCTTCCTTACAAAAATGTTTGCTGAGTGCATTTTATATTTTAGGGACTTTTCTAGGCACCAAGACATTGCAGTGAACAAGACAGACCACACTTACTGTGTGACCTTGGGCAAGTTGCTTAAAATATGCTAGTTATTAAGCTCTTAGTTCCCATCCCAACCCATGTTCTGTATGCTGTTCTGAAAGGCTGCCCCTGGGACTCTGCAAACCCTATTTTCTCCTTTGCAGCCGCTCCTGTTCAGTTTTGCCAATAGGGGCACTAGAGGGGGACTCGAGGCAGGAGGAGGAAAGACACACTCCTTGCGGCTTGCTATCCCTGTCAACCTCACCACGGCACCAGTGGTCGGTTCTGGCCTCCAGTTTCCATCAGCACCCCCAAGCAGTATCATCATGCCCCCTCCTCTGCAGTCTGAGCCCAGGTTCTGAGGCCCTCCTCTGCGCTCCCAGATTTTCTTAGCCCTGCCTCTTTCCTTTGTTTCCCAGTCCTGGGGTGGTAGCTGCTTTCTCCATTCACTATCTCTGAGTTACTTTAATGTTCTCTTTTTTTTCCCCCCAGTCCTCCAATACCTACAACCAGGGGTGTGCTAATAAATATTTAATAACCAGCTCTCCAGAAAAACAAAAACAAAAAGAAACCTGATTGTAATGTGTGATTTTTCATAATATAAATCATTTGCCATGGATAATTTTCAACTACCAACATGCCATCACTGAAGTTAAGCTGGTATTAATGAGGGATAGAAGCAGAAAAATTTTCACCTTTAGCCCAGAGGGCTGACCTATATATAGCCTGCAGAGCTCCGATAAGGATCAAATAGGTGCTGGCGGCTACATTCTTAAAGGGTCGCGTGACTGCCTGTACATCTCACCCATAGTAAATATTGAGCTGAGTGATAAGCACAGGAGAAATCTTGTGAAAGTAGTTTTACAAGTCGAAATTCTAAGAAGACTTTTATGATCTAATACTCCTTGTATTGTCCCCTCCACCTCCTTGAGCACTAAGCACATAACCACCAGCTTCATACAGCAAAAGTACAGCTCCTTCTGCCCACAGGTCTTGTCCCTGTGCTATAATAAAAGCATCTTTTTGCACCAAAAGTATCTCAAGAATTCTTACTTGACCATTGGCTCCCAACCCCACAACAGTATGAGCAGTTCCAGTATACGAACACCAGCAACCAATTCCCTATAATAAATTCTCTCTGTTGAAAGACGTAGTTTGCTTTCTGTTTTTATGACTGGGTCCCAACTTAAGCTTCTGAGCATCGATTTTTTGAAAATAGAACTACTACCATTTCTTCCATCTAACTCACAGTGTTGTTGGCATTATATGAGATGATACAATTAAAACACTCTGAAAACTCCTTTTAAGAATTTGGTACTATAACACAGTTCCTGGACATTTCTGCCAGAAGGATATAAAGCTGGGATGATGAAAGTTATCCAATAAGCAGCCAATTATTTTCATGACAGCTCACAGAAGTGTTCCAGGTGCTTTTAGAACCTAGGGTGACCTCAGCCCAGGTGTGGAGCCTGGTGACTCAGAATCAGCAGTGATCATGGCAGTAACTGGGTTGTGATATTACAGTGTGTGTGTGTGTGTGTGTGTGTGTGTGTGTGTGGACACTTTGTTTTTCAAGGACCCTGGGACTGAATATTGTGCAAATCAAGAAAGTACACAAAGCCAATGGGAAAACAATTGAAATTATCCAACTAACACCACATATGTGGGATAGCATAGAACGTATGCACATTGTACTACTCAGTTGTAGGAAGGAAAGGAAACTTCTTTATTTTTCCATAACTGATTCATTTTCCCAGCAAGCACTCAACCCATGAATAGTGAGAGAAGGAAACAATCTTTAAACTTGTAAATCACCAGTATCTCTATTTGTGCCATCTAAATAATCTCTTCTGAATGACTCAGAGTTCACATAAATGCTCAGTTCTTCCCACTTCCTCCTCTTGGAAAGATGACATTTCAGCTAAGTGGGAACTTATCTGACCTCATGGCACCAGGAGAGAAGAAGACTCAGGTCCCTATGGCCTTTGCTTCCTAGCCTGGCCGCTGGACTGGCCTCATCTAGTCTTTTGTTTCTCCCTGGCACTCGTACCTGGAGTCTGATTTTTTTTTTAAGATTTAATTTATTTATTTGAGAGAGAGAGTGAGCGAGCAAGTGAGAGAGCAGGAACTGGGGTGGGGAGAAGACAGAGGGAGAGGGAGAAGCAGACTCCCTGATGAGCAGGGAGCCCGATGCGGGGCTCGATCCCTGGACTCCAGGATCATGACCTGAGCCGAAGGCAGATGCTTAACCGACTGAGCCACCCAGGCATCCCTGGAGTCTGATTTTTAAAACACTACATGCTGAGACATCTTCATCCTGACTTGAGACTGGTTGTTCCATCAGGCCTCTGCCCCTTCGTGTCACCTTGCTAAGGTGCTTGGGAACTCCTAGATACTCTGTATGCCATATGCAGGCTGTAGGTAGCCAAGTATGCTGTCACTCTCCCTCCCTATCGGATGTAGAGAAGCTAAAGGCTACACTCCTAGAGGCCTGTGGCCTCCCTGTATCCTGCCTGGGGAATGGAGTAATCAAATCCTATTGACCTGGACACCTCATTGCCTAACCAGCTTTCTCTATAGTCTCCTCATCTTGAGGCTCAGCTGGGAAGGAGAGCTGAGATACCCAGTATTGGCATCTGACCATCTCTATCTTCCTCTGGATCTACTGTCTCTCCTTTCCCACACTTCTACCTCTTCAGAATGAACCATCCTTATCAAAGCCTCCTACCCTAGCTATTATCCATAGCCAATAATAATGTGCCCTGGGGGCACCACGCTTCACAGCTAAATGGCTGAAGGAGTATCTATATTCTCTATACTATGGAAGAAACTCGTTGATATGGGAACCTCAGTAACTAGGAACTGTGGGTTATAAAGGGTGAAAATATTCTCAAAATATTGTCCATAATTATATATGTGTACTTCAGTACAATAATCAACAAAAATAGAATACAGTAACATTCTGACCAATGCTCTACCAATAATAAAGTGTATTTTTATAGTTAAAAAATCCCTGGTTCCTCTGCTTCCTAAAGTCATGCATGCTAATTGTAAAACAAATAAACAAAACAACCCAAAAATATATTTCTAAATATTCAGTGAAGGGAGGGGCGCCTGGGTGGCTCAGTTGGTTGGGCGACTGCCTTCGGCTCAGGTCATGATCCTGCAGCCCCGGGATCGAGTCCCACATCAGGCTCCCTGCTCGGCGGGGAGTCTGCTTCTCCCTCTGACCTTCCCCCCCTCATGCTCTCTCTCTCATTCTCTCTCTCTCTCAAATAAATAAATAAAATCTTTAAAAAAAAAAAATTCAGTGAAGGGAGGAAAGCTCCTCAGTTCTGGTTTGGCCAAGGGGCACCGTTCATGGAACAGCACAGCTTAGAATGAGATTCTTCCCTTAGAAACTGCCAGAGTCTGTTCAGGGGCTAACCGAGCATTATTCCTTTTAAGCCACTGGGATTCTTCTCTCTTCCTTTTGAGAGTCAGGGTTCAGCAAGGATATTTTCCCTTGAGTTTGGGAATTATGGCCTAAAGAAAAAGAATGTGGCCTGGGGACCAGACTGGAAGGTGGGATATGTATGAGGCCTAGAAGACTCATGGATGCAAAGTGCATACAAAATGTGTGTTTCTGGCTGTTTTACTCATTCATTAATTCATCCCACAAATAGTGAGCATCTACTATGCCAGACCCTACACTTCTTCCTATACCAAGATGAAAGAGAAGTGGTCACTGTCCTCAAGAAAGACGTCAAGACATATTTCAGTACAGCAGTGGGAGCCCCAGAGGGTGACTTGGGTAAGGGGTGGGTATAATCTAATCTAGTCTATTCTTTGACAACACCAAATGCTGACAGGACTGTGGAGCTACAGGAATTCTCATTCATTGCTGGTGGGAATACAAAATGGTACTGTAACTTTGGAACACAGTTTGGCAGGTTTTTTTGTTTTTACAAAACTAAACATACTCTCACCATTTGATCCAGTAATCACACTCCTTAATATTTACCCAAATGAGTTGAAAACTTACGTTTATGCAAAAATCTACACACAATTGTTGCAGAAGCATTCTTGGAAGCAACCAAGATGTGTTCAGTATGGGAATGGATAAGTAAACTGGAGTACATCAATACAATGGATTCAGCAATAAAAAGAAATGAGCTACTGACATTTCTTCAAGGAAGATATGCAAATGGACAAGTACATGAAAAGATGTCCAACATCACTAATTATTAAGGAAATGCAAATCAAAACCATGAGGAGGTATCACCTCATACCTATTAGGATGCTCACTATTAAGAGAAAAGCTCAGAGAAAATAACAAGTGTTGGTGAGGATGTGGAGAAATTGGAACCCTTGTACACTTTTGGTGGGAATATAAAATAGTGCTGGAGAAAGCAGTATGGGAGTTCCTCAAGAAATTAAGAACAGAATGACTGTATGTTCCAGCAGTTACACTTCCGGGTATATACACAAAAGAACTGAAAGCAGGGTCTCCTTGAGATACTTTACACCCATGTTCATCACAGCATTATTCACAAGAGCAAAAAGGTGGAAGCAGCCCGAGAGTCTACTGATGGATGAATGGGTAAACAAAATGGTGTAGGTACATACAATGGAGTATTATTCAGCCTTAAAAATGAAGAAAATTCTGACACATGCTACACCACGGATGAACTTCAAGGATGTTATATTAAGTGAAATAAGTCAGTCACAAAAAGACACATACTATAGGATTCCACTTATATGAGGTACCTAGAGGGGTCAGAGTCATAGAGTCAGGAAGTGAAATGGCGGGTGCCAAGGGCTGGGGGGAGGGGAGAATGAGGAGATAGTGTTTAACGGACACAGAGTTTCAGTTTCGCAAGATGAAAAGAACTCTAGAGATTGGTTGCACACCACTGTGAATGTACTTCACACTACTGAACTGTACACTGAAAAATGGTTAAAATAGTACATTTGTATACAGTTAAAAATTCAGCGGCAACGGTCAAGGTGGTGGATGCACTAGTAGTCATATTAGGTACCAAAAGCCTCTGGGCTTTGTTCAAGAAATGAAAAAAAGAAACTGGGATGGAGCTGACTGAACGGTGATGCATGAACCATGCCATTTGTTATTTAGGGTTTTTTTACACTCACAGACCATTTTTGCTGGCCTCTGGATTTGTCTGGGTGACAAGAATAGGATCACGTGTATTAAAATTGCCAACGCTAAAGGAGAAAGCCTTTAGAAAGAGCTAAAATAAGGAAGCTGACAAATGCTGTGTAACAAGAAAAGACTTGCACAGATGTGCTGAAAGGCCAGAGGGTCACAAGCCCCAAGGAAAAATGGATTCTAAAATCTATCCATGACAAGAGAAAGTAGCAAGAATATCCTTCCTGGGTAAGAGGAAGGAATCAGCCAGCTCTAGGACACCATCCCAGGACCTACCCATTCCTCTGTATTATTTTTGAACAACTTCTGAATGAGCCACAACACTCAGTTGAGCGAAAATATAACCACCACCACCAACAGCAACAACAAAAAGATGTATATACTTGAGAACCAGAGGGGGAAATGATGAAAATAGAAGGAATGGCTATAAAATATTATAACTACTTTCCCCCCCATAAAGAAATCAGAATGTTATATATCCAAATGAACACGGTCCTTTGTTAAAGAAGTCAATCTGACCTTCTTGGATGCATTTGCCACTCACTCCAAAGATTCTACTCCTGTGTCCAACTTTCTCGGGAACTCTTATACTAGCATTTGCTTCTGACTACTTTCAATGGCGGCAAACCATCTCTTGGAGGTCAGCTTGAGCTTTATAACCGTGCTGTTAATGTGACCCATCAACTTACTAAGCTAAATAAATCACATTTCCTAAAATGGCCTTCCATGCACACTGCTGGTGTAGGGTTGGTCATGAGGGAATTTGCAGGTTGGTGTAGGGTATCCACTGTCACTGCAGCTCGCACACATTGTTGTTGATCTTGGGGGCTCCCCTTGTGGGTCTGGTGCAGCATCAGGGTTGGAAGGAGCTGCCGCTGCATTGCCTGCCCCAGCCCTCTGACTCTAGGCTCAGGTACTAGACCCAGGTACAGCTCTGCAGCACAGTTTCCTGCAGGTCATGCACATTGTCAATGATGGCAGCAGTGAGAGACCCACGTGGGGTTCAGTTTGTCCTCACTCTGCCAGACTTCATGTCAGATTTTCTTCTTGACTGCTGACCCTGCTGGTCTAAAGAGACCTCAGGCCCATCCCAGATGCACAGGCAATAGGCATCTTCCACAGCTCTCACACCTGTGGGAAGTCTGATCCATAAAAGAAATCCCTCGATCCTTATCATTCATAGTGGCTCTGCTTTTCTGATTGAACATGCTGTTACAATTACATATAAAAGTCATTTGGAGGCAAGTCTGAAAAATAAGGTGGGTAAGCAAGCTGAATAAATAAGTTTGGGGGCCAAAAATTCAGGGTTATAATAAAGAACAAATCTATTTCTTATACAGTTCATAAGATAGATCTAAAGCCCTTCCCAAAGAAGAGTTCTATGACTATTTTGAATAAGGATTATTTGGAAGGATAATATTCATTTGGATACTCTTTGCAATGTTTGTGTACACAATCTCCTTTTTTATTGGCTTTATGTCACTCTCGCTTATATTCTGGTTTACAGAAGAATGATGTGACCCATAGTAAATGACAGCACACCGTGAAACAGAGAATGCTGTCCAGGGACAGACTATGTAGTATTGGCTCAGAACGTTGTAGAATCTTAGGGAAACAGGGAGAGTCTGGATGAGCCAGGGAAAGCTTCAGAGAGCAGGTGAGGTGTGATTGAAACAGGAATGGAATTTTAGGCAGGGGATCAGCACAAGCCCTGTGCCACATCATAGGGAGATAAACCAACTGACCATCTTGAGTGAGTGTGAATTTGGGGAGTAAAACTTATCCATCTCCCTCTCACTGACAGAATCAAAATCAAACTTTTGCCTGAGAGGTGATCTCTTCTATGTCTGGGTCCTACTTATTCTTTAATCTCATTTCCCCTTCCCCATCCCTTAACCTGCCTCATCTATATTAAAGAAGTTGAAGTGCTCTAACATTCACTTGTTCATTCAACAAGTATGAATCCCCACTATGTGCCAGGCACTGGCTAGAAGGTGAGGGTACAGGTCCTGCCTTCATAAAGCTTATGATGTGGGTGCCTGGGTGGCTCAGTCGGTTAAGCATCTGCCTTTGACTCAGGTCATGATCCAGAGGTCTTGGGACTGAGTCCCATGTGGGGCTCCCAGCTCAGTGGGAGGCCTGCTTCTCCCTCTTCCTCTGCCCCTCGCCCCTGCTCATGCTCTCTTTCCCTCTCATAAATAAATAAAATCTAAAAAAAAAAAAAAAAGCTTATGCTTTGCTCTCATGAGAGGGACAGATAAATAAACAGGGAATCATAATGCAGCATGATAGTTTGATGGGAGCAGTTAGGGGGCGAGGGTGAAGGAAAGTTTCCACAGAAGAGACTTTAAAGCTGAGACCTGAATGATAAGAGTCAACCAAGTTGAAAAGGGGGCAGGGAGGCCAGAAGAAGAGTGGTGGGTAGAGGGAGGAGCCCACACAAGGGCACAAAGACTCAGAGAGCCTGTGAGATCACTGAGGGATCTCCTGTGGTTGGAGGCTGAGGCCTGAAGGCAGATCACACAGGGGTTCGTGAACCATATTAAAAAGTCTAGGCTTTAACCCCAGAAGAATGAGGACATGGGAAACACCTGCACCCAATTTTTGTTTTAGAGAGATCATTGTGGCTATAAAGTAGAAAGAGGACTGGGTTGGTGGGGAGGAGGGCCAACACGAGAAGCAGATGACCGATTAGGTCAGTGGGGGAGAAAGAATGTGGCCTAAACCAGCCCAAAGGCTGGGAAAATGGAGGGAAGCAAGTGATTTCAAGAGATATTTTGGAAATTGACTGGACAGGACTGGGGACTTTGCTGACAGGGGGACAGTGGATGTAAGGGAGCAAGAGGGAGGAGTTAGGGACATGGTCAGGTTTCTTGTTGAACAGCTGAGTTCTCTTCTCAAGAGAGAGAACACAGGAGGAGGAAGTTTGGGAGGAGGGGATGATAATGACCCTGGGTTTGGACTTGTGAGTCTGAGGCACTCGTGGGCCATGCAAGCAGTAGGCAGGGAGATAAGAGGATCTAGAGCTCAGGAGACTGGTGATGGCTGGGTACCTCCTATAGAGATGACAAGTGGAATGCCTGAGATTGGGAGTGGTGAAATAAAAACAAGGGAGGAGCAGAGACAAACCCAAGGAACAGCATATTTCAGAGAGAAGCGGGAGAGGATCCAGCATGGAAGACTATGAAGATGTGACTGGAGCAGCAGGAAACCCAGCAGGGGCTACTTATCCACATATAAAGAAGAAAGTAGTCAGGAAGTACTGAGTCCTCAGCGGGAACCGACTCTTCCAAGAAGCTGAGAGAAGCAAGGGTGGTAGTAATTAGGATTCTTTGGCTGCAGGTAACAGAAACCAACTTGAGTCAGCTCAAGAAAAAGGAGAGGACAGATTATAAAGGAACAGGAGTGTCACATGGACTCAAGAGCAGGAAGGTCTGAAGGCAAGAACTTAAAGCTTTTAGCACCCTTGCAGCTTTTCTCTGCATATCTGCTGTCTTTGCTTTTCGCTGATATCTTTCCTTGGCTCATGAGGCTAAATAGGAACTGGAAGATGGTCACCGTATGGTTTTGAGGGAATCACTTGTCTAGTTAAAAGACTTGCCCAGACTCAACTAGAATCTCAATTCCTGAGAGAGAATAGGGAAGAGGGGAGAGAGAAAGAGGGAAGGAAGGAGAGAGGGAGGGAAGAGGAGAAAGCAGGAGATGGGGAAGGGGGTAGAGAGAGGGAAAGGAAAGACAGAGAGAAAGAGAGAATCCAATTTTCCTAGAATAGATTCAGGTGGCCATCCCTGGTCCAGTCATCTGTGGCCAGAGGGAAGGATCTCAAAGTATAAACTAGGCTCCTAGGGGTCCATCCTGATTGGGAAAGAGGGCACTTAAAGGAGATATAAGACAGGCAAATAATAAAAATAAGGTTTCTATTACAAGAACTAAAAAATACCCTGGGATTTTGAAGCTAAAATGTACTTGTTGACCTTGGCAAGAGCAGTTTCTGTGGAATGACTTCAAGTTTGCAGTGGGTTGAGGGGTGGATGTAAGAAAAGTGAAGTCAGTGCATAGAGATGACTCTTTCAAGGCCACAGTGGAGGGCCTTGGAGAGAGCTAGTGTGGATAGTTTGTTTGTTTCCTTGTTTGCTTATCTAGCCCTGCGAGAACTGAATAATTTATATGTTGATTGAAAAGGGTCTACAGAACATAACAATCATGTTGGCATCCTGTTGAACATGCAGGATCTCAGACCCTACCCTGAAGATTTGAACTCAGCAGGCTGAGGGTGGAGCCCAGGCACATATGTGTGCGACCCCTTGTTTAAAAAGCAGGGAAAGTGCTTTATCCTTTCTTCTGTGGTCTCTCTCTCTCCATCTGTCATGTGCTTTTTCAGTTGTTCCATTCCCTCAGGTATGGGGATACTTGGTGGGCAAGTGTAGGCCTCATAGTGCCCCAAGCACCCTGGGCCGTGCACTTGAAAAGGTGTTCAATGTCAGTAGTCACCAGGAAAATGCCAAAGAAAGCCACAATGAGATCCTACTACTCAACAGAATGACCGAAGTTTAGAAGACTAACCATACTAAGTGTTGCCAAGGATGTTTTGGGAGTGTATATTGGTTCAACCACTTTGGAAAATTTGATAGTAACTACTAAACCTAAACCTACCTTATGATTCACCAATTCAACTCTGTATAATTGCAGTGCCCATCAGAAGAGATGTATAAGACTATTCATAGAGCCCCAAATTATTCACAATAGCTCCAAGCAGGAAACCCTCAAATGTTCATCAATAAGAGAACAGACAAATATAATGTGGAATATTCATAGAGTAGGGTACTATGCAGCTAAAAATAAATGGACCACTCATACAATATCATTCACAGATGACATTATGCTGAGCAAAAGAAGCCAGATACAAAAAAGTTCGTATGATTTCATTTATGTAAGTTCAAGAACAAGAAAAACTGAGTGATGATGATAGAAATTAGAGTAGCATATACCTTTGGACAGGTAGAGACTAGAAAGGGGCCCAGGGAAGCTTTTGAAGTGTTGGAAATATTCTGTGTCTTGGTCTGGTGCGTGGTTATGGGCATACCCACAACTAAAATTCTTCAAATTTAGGATTTGTGCACTTTACTGTAGGTAAATGATACCAAAAAAAGAGAGAGAGAAGAAAGAAAAGAAAATACTTCACTGCTCACTAAAGCTAGAAGTGCTTCAACTCTTGAAGGAAAATGACTCAAAGGAAGATTCTAGTGTGGGATGAATTAGATGCTGTCTTTAGTGGTAAATCACAGTGGGGTACCAATGACAAGGGTATCGTATGGTGACACAGAACTGCTTGAATTCACTTGTATGATATTCTGACTCCTCACTCCTCCCTCCAACAGAAGATGGGGTGGGGAGAAGGGCCTTTCTCAGACACCAAAGTGGTTATGATAATCTCCCACCATTTCCCTTCTTCCCAGACCTGAACAGTGGAGGAGTGTCTGAAGAGTGGTGTGACATTTGGGGGTCCTGAAGGTGAACATGTTAGACTCTGAGATCCAGGAACCATCTTCATGAGAAGTGAGTGCTATGGTCATGACTGGGCTTCTTCTGCTGGAGCTCACAGCCAAGCATGGAAGGTTGAGGATCTGATCGGGAAGATTTGCTACACATATGACGTGATAGAAAGTTTCAAATAAAACAACCAAATAAATGTTAATTCATATTTAATGCAGAGTGAAGATCTGAGTGTTATATTTCCCCTTTGTTTTATGCCTTCTCCTGTCTTTACAGAGCATGGGGGCAATTATGATAGGAACTGGGAGTTAGGATGAGAGAAGGGGATGATGAAGGGACTCCATTCCTACTTCCCTTTCTGCTCAGCAGAAACTCTAATGTCTTCTATGGCCTGGAGATGACCAATTCCATCTCTGACCTAAAAACTGAATTCTAGGGATGCCTGGATGGCTCAGTCAGTTAAGCATCTGCCTTCAGCTCAGGTCATGATCCTAGGGTCCTGGGATCGAGTCCTGCATCAGGCTCCTTGCTCAGTGGGGGGCCTGCTTCTCCCTCTGCTTGTGCGCTTTCTCTCTCATACACACACACAAATAAATAAAAATAAAATCTTTAAAATGTAACAAACAAACAAAAAAAACCTCCTGAATTCTACATCCTCAGAGAAAAGTGGAAAATGGAGGAAATGAAAGGTATCCTTCGTGAAATGTGCCTGTTCCTTGCAAGGTACTTCAGCATGGTTGGGGCCTTAAAGATCCGTGGTGCCCTTCACAAGCAGACAGGCTCATAATCTCAGCCCTTGTTGTCTCCCTGGATTGGACTTTTCTTCTGAATTTTGGAGATCGAGTAGAATAAAAACTTGTCACCAGGCTTAGTCTGCTCACTCTTAGTCTACTCTTTTAGGAGTGGGGAGCTGGTTCCAGCCAGTCATGAAGTCTGGGTGGAGAATATGAATGTTTCCTTTGAGAAACAATATTAGCTTTGGGTTTTCTTCCAGCATGTGTTTTGGGTTTTTTCCCAGAGGTTTCAGCGAGGAATCACGTGTCTCAGAGGTGAAAATAAAAAAAGCATTTGAGCTCTGCAAAATCACAGTGGATTGGAAACTATGTAGTTAGCTTTTTTGCTATAAACATTTTTTTTTAATTTTGTGTATTTGTTTTTTTCTCTCACAGAAAAAAAAATGTGGTTTTATATACACATACACACTGAAGGGTGGGGGCGGTGTTCAGAACAAGATGTTTCTCATTCCATTTGTTTCAAGCAATAACTCAGAGGCTCTGGAGAAAATAAACCATACATAAATAGTAGAAAACAGACTGCATCTTGTTGCTATGGCAACGCCCTACTTATATCACATTAAGCTGATTCATGTCTTTTCTCACCTCACTGTTAATAAATTATAGTGGCTGATGAGAATTAAACTGGCCGGAAGAGTTGGCATGGGCAAGTTGCATATTAATTTGTCATCCAATCCTGGATAGCCCATAATCTTTTTGGGGGTGGGGAGAGAGGAGAAAGCTAGCTGTTTATCTAATGATGTATTTTTTGAAAATTTTTTCTTGTTTTGGTTTTTCTTCTTTACTGAAAACTATGTAAATAGGAGTCTCAGGCTTAGATAATGGTTGCTTCCTGGCTGCTATGTAAGGCTTACAACTCTCGTGGAATGAGCAAATGCACATGAGCAGTAGGGCTTGGAAAGTTCCCTTGTTTCTCTCCCTGCTCCCTTATCCTCTTCACTCCTGTGTGGTTGGGGTTTTAAACCATCCTCCACTCTTTTCTGCTGCCTTAGTTCATATACATTCCCATGCCCACACACACACACACACACACACACACACACACACACAGTGACAAAGTGAAAAAAGGAAAAAACTGGGTTAAAACATGGACAAAAAGCCAGGGAAAATATTGGCAACAAGTATAACAGGTAATGGACTAATTTCATTAATCTACCAAAAAAAAAAAACCAAACCAAACAAACCTCTTGTAAAATCAACAAAAAGCCAAACCAAAGCAAAGAACCAATGGACAGCCCACTAGAAAATGGTCAGAGGAGGGGCACCTGGGTGGCTCAGTTGTTAAGCGTCTGCCTTCGGCTCAGGTCATGATCCCAGAGTCCTGGGATCGAGCCCCACATTGGGCTCCCTGCTTGGCGGGAAGCCTGCTTCTCCCTATCCTGCTCCGCCTGCTAGTGTTCCCTCTCCCACTGTGTCTCTGTCAAACAAATTTTTAAAAATCTTAAAAAAAAAAAAAAGAAAGAAAATGGTCAGAGGACATAAAAATCAGTTCATTGCAAAAAAAGAGACCAATAGCAAACAAATATCTGAAAATATGCTCAATTTCAATCATTATTAGAGAATTAAAATGACAAAGAGAAGCAAATTTTCCTCCAAAGCAGATAAGGAAATATTAAGAGCGCTGTGAATTGTGTAAGACTGTTGAATCACAGACCTGTACCTCTGAGACAAATAATACATTATATGTTAAAAAAAAGACGATAGTAGGAAAGGAAAAACGAAGGGGGGGGGAATTGGATGGGGAGATGAACCACGAGAGACTATGGCCTTTGAGAAACAAACTGAGGGTTCTGAGCAGGGGATGGGTTAGCCTGATGATGGGTATTAAAGAGGGCATATATTGAATGGAGCACTGGGTGTTATATGCAAACAATGAATCATGGAACACTACATCAAAAACTAAGGATGTAATGTATGGTGATTAACATAACATAATAGAATTTTAAAAAATGTTGGAGTATTAAAAAAAAAAGCTATATGATTTGGAATTGGATATAACGGAGGAAAACAAACCCTCTCTGACAGGGTTAGTAGGAGTAGATTTGGCATAACTTTTATGGAAATAAGTGTGGCTGTACTTATAACAATTTTAAGTGCATATTTGACCCAGAAGTTCCATTTCAATGAAGTCATTTATAAATATACTTGCATAAGTGATTGAAGATGTTCTTACAAGGACGTTCACTGACTGTAATAGCAAAGCAAACAACGACAGGGGCGCCTGGGTGGCTCAGTTGTTTAAGCGGCTGCCTTCGGCTCAGGTCGTGATCCCAGGGTCCTGGGAATGAGCCCCACTTCGGGCTCCTTGCAGAGAGCCTGCTTCTCCCTCTCTCTCTGCCTGCCTGCTGCGTCCCCTGCTTGTGCCCTCTCTCTCACTATCTCTCTCTCTGTGTCAAATAAATAAATAAAATCTTAAACAACAACAATGACAAAAAACCCCAACCTAGGCGGGACTTAAATGCCCGTCAATAGATGACTGGTTAAAAAGATTGGTTCATTCATACTACACAGGGGAAGAATTTGCACCTACAGAAAGATGTTAAAAATGTAACAAATGAAACTGCCAAGTTTCAGAACTGTATTCATAACATGATACCATTTATGTTAAAAGATATAATACATATATATGCTATTATATACACAAAAAATTTCTGGAAAGAGCTACATAAGTAATCATTGCTGTTTCTGTGGTGAGGGAATAGACAGTGAGGTGGCAGAAGATGAAAGCAGGGAATTGGGAGACTCAAAAGAATTGAGAAAATGTAGAGGCACCTGGATGGCTCAGGCAGGTAAACATCAGACTCTTGATTTCGGCTCGGGTTGTGATCTTGGGGTCGTGAGATCAGAGCCCTGCATTGGGCTCCACGCTGGGCATGGAGCCTGTTTGGGATTCTTTCTTTTCCTTTCCCTCTGCCCCTTCTTCCCCCCACTCTCTAAAATAAAATAAAATAAAATAAAATAAAATAAAATAAAATAGATAAAATAAAATAAAATAATTGTGAAAATGTAACTTTCATTTTCCACCTTCTGCACTGTTTTAATTTTTTTTAGAATGAAGATATATTACCTCTATGATAAAAGGCCTTTAAAAAGCATGTGCACACAAATGCACGTGTGGGTATATATGTTGTCTCTTTCACCATGACAACTTAGAAGATGTATAAGATAGTTCTGCCCAGTCTAGCTAGGAAGACGTAAATGTGGGAAAAGTTAACAAAAGAATACAAAGACAATCACACACAGAGATCAATTGTGTGCCAATGATGGACTTCTTTTTTTTTTTTTTTAAAGATTTTATTTATTTATTTAAGAGAGAGAATGAGAGAGAGAGAGAGAGCATGAGGGGGGGAAGGTCAGAGGGAGAAGCAGACTCCCCGCTGAGCAGGGAGCCCGATGCGGGACTCGATCCAGGGACTCCAGGATCATGACCTGAGCCGAAGGCAGTCGCTTAACCAACTGAGCCACCCAGGTGCCCAATAATGGACTTCTACAGTGGTATTCTCGAAGGTAAGAAGAGGAAAATCACTATGACTGCAGTTAAGTATAGAAGATAAGGGCAGGAAGAGCTGGCAGTGTCTGGGTGCCAAGACACCCTAAAATGTCACAAAGAGGAGCGCTTGCTGTTGACAAGACTGGCGCTGCATCAGCCTGACACATAGCGATTCACCCTCTGCAAGGCTCCTGGTTGGCTGGAAGTAGTACAAGGCCATGCTAAAAATTATACCTGTTCTGCCTTTGGAAGCTCCCTGCCTGCTGGCTGTAAGAAGTGCTACTGGCTGGTTCCTGTTAGGAAATGTCCAAGGCAGCCTAGTACAGAGAAACCGCTTCCTGATTAGCGTTGACCTTGTGTGTAGCTCAAGAAGCCAAACTCCAGGTGGTGGTAATCCCTACTCCTTGGACCTTAAACTCTGCATTGGTGGGCAATTCCTTTGGTTCCTTTCACCTTCTTGGAGAAGCTAAAAATAGTGGTCCAGAGCATGTATTGGAGAGTTGGACTGGACATAAATCCTGGGAGGAAAAAAGCCTAATCTGTGTGTGTCATGTTTTCCACTACTGTAAAATGAGAATAATTATAGTAGCAACAACCTCATAGGGTTGTGTGAGGATCAAATGGCTGAATAACATCAAAGCGGAAGAAGAGTCTCTGGACAGACAGAATTTATTCACAATATTACTTATTCTTACCAGGGACAAGAATATCCTAAAAGTTTTCAGAGAGAAAAAAAAATCACACACAATGCACTGGGAATAAGAAGATAATCATGGTGAGGGGCTCCTGGGTGGCTCAGTCAGTTGGGCATCTGCCTTTGGCTCAGGTCATGATCCCAGGATCCTGGGATGGAGCCCTGCACTAGGCTCCCTGCTCAGCGGGAGCCTGCTTCTCCCTCTTTTCCCCACTCATGCTCTCTTCTTTTTTTATTTTTTCTTAAAACGTTATTTATTTATTAGAGAGAGAGAGGGAGAGAGCACAGGCAGGGGGAGCAGCAGAGGGACACGGAGAAGCAGGCTCCCCGCTGAGCAAGGAGCTCGATGGGGGACTCGATCCCAGGACCCTGGGATCATGACCCAAGCCAAAGGCAGACGCTTAACGACTGAGCCACCCAGGTGCCCCTCATGCTCTCTTCTCGCTATGTCCGCCTGTCTCTCTCAAATAAATAAATACAATCTTTAAAAAAGAAAAAAAGAAGAAAAGAAAAGAATCATGGTGACATATCAGTAGTAACATTAGAAGCCAGAAGCAAAAGGAATAATGTCCACAAAATTAATTTCCACTTAGAATGTCATGCCCTGGCAAATTGAGCATGAGGACATAATAAAGATATTTCCAGACAGGCAAAGTCTCAAAAACTTTTCAGCAGTTTCAGGCACTAGTTCCAAGTGGTAGGGATTAACACAACCCAGGCCTTTCACAGGAAGCTACTGGAATACGTATTTCATCAAAAAGAGGGACAAAATCAAGAAAGAAGACATGGAAATGCAAAGCAGAGCACCCAGGACAGGAAAGTAGTAAAGGGATTCCCAGGCTGAGAGCTGTGCCTTGGCCAGGAAAACATCACCGCAGATCTGCAGGAGGCACATGGAAAGGGAGGTTATCCACCAGACTTAACTGCAGGGGAACTTGTACTGAGAGGCACTCTACAGAGTATTGGGGAATATTAGAACACTTAGCAATAGATTCAGGGAAAACTGAGTAAATGAAAAGATGAGGCAATGAATAACAAGAAAAGTAAAGCATCTTGCAAGAAAGGAAATGTAATAAGAGTATACTATTCAGCTCAGCAGTGTGCAAGATTTATTTAACATAAAGATGACTGTGGATTTTTTTAAGATATAATTGCTTTGAGAGATAGGGAAAAGAGTAGAAAGTGTTTGAAAGTTAAAATCTTCAGCTGCCATAAGAGGAAAACAGTAGATTATATATAAATGGATGAATCGAAAGAGAGCAGCATACAGTTTCTGACTTGGAAATATGGTGACCACAGAAGAAACATCAGGTGGATGCCTTTGGAGCCGAGGAGAGAGAGGCAGGGAGGACAGTGATTGGTTTCTGGTTTTTGTTTGTTTGTTTGTTTCTTCTTCAGATTTTATTTATTTATGAGAGAGAGAAAGAGAGAGAGAGCACAAGGGGGGAGGAGGGCAGAGGGAGAGGGACAAGCAGATTCCATGCTGAGCAGGGAGCCCCATGCGGGGCTCAATCCCAGGACCCTGGGGTCATGACCTGATCGGAAGGCAGATGCTTAACGACTGAGCCACCCCGGCGCCCCAAGCTACATACATTTTTAAGTACTTGGCTAATCTAAGGTTTTGACACTCCTGAAATAACAGTGCTTTTTCTTTAGTTTGGTGTCCATGAGGCCCTGAGCAATTGCTGTCTTAAAATCAGCTGATTCATTTAAAGATTCTGTTCTAACAAAGTGAGAAGAGTAGAGGATATGGAAGTCTTTTATTGCCATTACTTTTCATTTAAATTTCTAGATTTGGTCTTCAAGAGATTTATTAACTCCTCAAGACTTTATCATCTTCTATTCTTAGTTGATTTTAAATGTTTTCAAGGGCATAAAAAAGATGGGAAGTTTATGTAACTATGACAGTAAAACCAGGATGGGGGGGTGTGGGGGGGCGGTGAAGAAGGTCATAGCTCAGGATTACAGAGATGAATATGCTTTGAGCAATCAGCATTATGCCCTGGTTGTAAAGATGGCTAAACATTGGGAAATTTATTGTGATTCACTATATTAAGAGATTACATGAGAAAAACTATGTGCTCATTATGATAGCTACAGAAAAGATTTGATAAAATTTAACATCTATTATTAATCAAAACTCTTAAACTAGAAATACATGGGACTTCTTTAACTTGAGAAGGGACAGTTTTCAAGAACCAATAGCAAATATCATTCTTTATGGTGAATGCTAGGGGACATTCCTCAATTTCTCGGGAAAGCCCATTAAGATCAGGAACTAAAAACCAGGAGGATTAGGGTGTTACTCAACATTTTTCTGAAGGCCCTTGTCAAAATAATAGGAAGAGGTTCATTTATAGGAAAGAAAAATATAAAACTGTCATTATTTGCAGTTGATATGATCATCCATTGAGAAAATACCAAAATAATCAACTGAAAAATGTAGGATTACTGTGAGAGTTTAATAAAAAGTCAAATTACTAGATAAATATTCCCCCACCAACTTTCACATATGCCAAACATAACCAATTAGAAAACATAATAAAAAATTTTTATTCATGACAGCAACAAATACTATAAACTATCTATGAATAAACAGGAATTTAAAATATGATTCCCTATCTAAAAATTTCACAGACAACGGGGCAAAAACATAAACAATTGGTAAAAAGATGTCTTGGACTATTCTTGCAACTTTTCTATACTATAAAAACTATTTCAAAATATAAAGTTACCAAAAAACTCAAGAGGTGAAAAAGAGAATGGACAATGCTGAAAGGAAAATGAATGATCTGAACATATAAATGGAGACTCAATCTCACATCCCTAAGCAAAATGACAGCAAAAGGGAAATCAAGAGTAAAAGGATAATCCATGAAAGGCAAATCCAAAGGTCCTGGGAATCATAAAAGTTCCAGATAGAAAGCAAGAATGGATGGAGAAGATACAATTACAAACAAAACAAAACAAAACAAAAACCAGAGTAAAAACTTTCCTGAACTGAAAAATGTTTTCAGGTTGAAAGGGTTCACAAAGCGGCAGGCAGAATTCAGGAAAAAAGAAACAAACCTGGCCACATTTTAGTGAAACTTCTAACTTCTATTCCCCCAGGAATAAAGAGGAGATCTTGCAAGCTTTCAGACAGGATTATGGTTCCCCAAATGAAAAGATAATCAGGCCAGGTTCAGATTTCTCATCTGCATAGTTTGACTCTAGATATAGGGAAACAACACTTAGAGGCATTTGGAAGTAAAGGACCATGAGTTGAGATTCCTATTCTGAGCCAAGTTATCATTATATATGAAAACAAAAGACACTTTTTTCAGACATACAAAGGCACAGAAAATATATAGACATATGCTCTTTCTGAAGAAATTTCCAAGAAATTGGTTGGGAAGTACTCCAACCAAATAAACATTAAATTCAGAACAAAGATCTCAAAATAGGGTTAGATTTAACTCTATATCTCTATCTATCTATCTATCTATCTATCTATCTATCTATCTATCTATCTATAAGAAACAGTGGTAAGCCATACACTAAATATAATTAAATCTAAATGGATGATGCTAATATGATTACAAACTGTTGTGTAAGGATTAAGAAGATTCTTGAAAACAGAAAGAGCCATTCTATAAGGAAGGATGTAAATAAAATTAGGTATTAGTTTAATAAAAAGAAAAACAGAAATTGCAGCAGGGAGGAAGGGAAAGAATGAAAGAAGTGAAAAATTAAGTGTTCAAATCATTTCATCTATTTTTTTTTAAAGATTTTATTTATTTACTTGAGAGAGAGAGTAAGAGTGAGAGAGAGCACAGAGGGAGAGGGAGAAGCAGACTCTCCGCTGAGTCTAGAGCCTGACACGGGGCTCGACCCCAGGGCCCTGAGATCATGACCTGAGCTGAAGGCAGCCGCTTAACTGACTGAGACACCCAGGGCACCACCCCCCAAAATCATTTCATCTTAATGATGGGAAGCAGAGTTACCAGTTGATGAACCCAGCAAAATTCAGCAAAGGAGAAAAAAGGAAACATAGTAAAGTATATCAGTAGATGTAAAATAAGATGAAAGCATTAGAACCCATAAAAATGAGTTGAATTCCCTATAAAAATAGACTCTTAAATATCTTGTCTAAAAAATGTACCAGGAACAAAAAGATAAAAGTTGGAAATAAAGAACCAAATAGATCATGCAAACACAAAGTGTTATGGCTTGAATCCTGAACCCCCCCAAAGACATTTTGAAGTTTTAGCCCTCAGAATGTACCTTATTTGGTTCTTCTCAGTGTGACCTTATTTGGAAATAGGGTTTTTACAGAGGTAATCAAATTAAAATGAGGTCATTATGGCGGGCTTTAATGCAGCATGACAGGTGTCCTTGTAAAAAAGGTGCAATTTGGACACAGACAGGGACATGCCCAGAGGGAAGAGAATATGAAGACACACACACAGAAGAGGGCCATGCGACTAGAGCAATGCATTTACAAGCCAAGGAACACCGGGGATTTCCAATACCAGAAGCTAGCTAGAAGAGGTAAGAAAGGATTCTCCCCCTAAAGCCTTTAGAAAGACCATGGCCTTGCTGACACCTTGATTTCAGGCTTCACCTCCAGGACTGTGAGACAATAAACTTGTGTGGCTTTAAGCCACCAAGTTTTTGGTACTTTGTTATAGCTGCCCTAGGAAACTAATACACAAAGTCAGCAGGAGTCCCCAAGTTATCATCTGATAATAGAGATTCCAAAGCCAAAAACATTAAATGTGACAGAAATGAATATTTTATAAGGATAAATAATAGAGCCCATCAGAGAAAATATAACATTTTTTGTTATCAGACATGAACGCAGCAAAGTATTTATGGCAAAATTGCTCAGAAACAGGACGTTGATAAAACTACTACCAAGTGGGGAGGGGGGTGATATTTCTCTTTAATAATCTGACAGCTCGAACTGACAAATAATAGATGAGTCACATGTTTGCACTCACAACTACTTAGATAGGTATAAAAACTATAGCTTATCAATTCCTTATAATGATCAAATCTTCCTCACAAGCTCTTCCTGACTGGGCACTGAAAGGAGTAGTACTTACCTTTGCTAATGAATGGTATCTCAGTCTCTCTTGGATCTTTTGTCTCTTTGGGGTATATGCTGAGAGTTTCACATTTCTTCTTCCATTCCCTACCACTCCATTCAGCAAAGGGGGTTTGGATCTGTGTGGGCAGGACCTGGTGTTGTCTTCAGAGTCACCTAACTGGGGGGGAATCCACGGCTTAAGTCTGTGGCTTGTGGTCTCCTTATCCTTCTCTGAACCCAGGCAGGCCCTAGTAGCCCTACTTGGGATTGGCAGCCACAGTGTTTACATTCCTCCACATCAAACCAACATCAGACCCCTAGCTTTTGTTGTCCACCTGCAGCCTCTGTGGTGGGGTCAGCTCAACCTTCACTGTGGAAGCCAGCCACCCACCTTGGGGGGATATAGGAACTTCTGACTCTTTTCACACTACACAGATACCAAGGAAGGCAAAGGGTACAACTTGGGCCCTTTTCTCTACCTAACTTCACCACGGGATCATGCTTATATTGTCACAGTCTGGCTTGTCCCCACATGATGGTGAGGAGGCCACTGTATGTGGCAGACACTCCCAAGAGTTCTCAATGAAAGGGAGGTACAAGCCCACTCCGATTCCAGCTCTCCTGATTTCCTATTGATGAAGGATAGTTGGAAGGCAGGCAGGCAAGGACAAAGGGCCCCTGGCCCTAAGAGGAAACCTCCCTTGGGACACCTGGGTGGCTCAGTCGTTAAGCGTCTGCCTTCGGCTCAGGTCATGATCCCAGGGTCCTCGGATCGAGTCCCACATCGGGCTCCTTGCCCAGTGAGGAGCCTGCTTCTCCCTCTCCCTCTGCCGCTCCCCCTACTTGTGCTCTCTCTCTCTGACAAATAAAAAAAAAACCTTTAAAAAAAAAAAAAAAGGAGGAACCCACCCTGGAAGGAGCCCTCCACCCTTTCCCACGTGATAGATAGGGGACAAAAACCTGACTGAATGACAGGCGCAGGGAGGGTTAATCAGATTAAAACAGCTCTCCAACAAGCCCATAAAAACCCCTAGACGTAGAAACTCCGGTGGCAACCCTCTCGGGTCCCCTCCCTCTTGGGGAACTTTGTACTCTAAACTTTACTATCGCTCAATAAACCTTGCTTTGCTGCCCACCACTCTGTCTGGTCTACCACTTCATTCGGCGTGACCAAGAACGGCAGGCACTGACAGAGGAAAAAAATCCTGTAACACTTTTACTTGCAGCCACTCTACGCTACCATCAGTACAATATCACCCTCAAAACCACTCCGTCCAAGATTACAGACGGAATAAGGTGGTCAGAACACAGATCTTTTCCCTTTTCCAATACAGAGGACAAGAGCAAGACAGAAAAAGTGATCTCCTGGGGTGTCTGGATGGCTCACTCGGTTAAGTGTCTGCCTTCGGTTCAGGTCATGGTCCCACGGTCCTGGGATCGAGCCCCGAGCCCCGCATTGGGCTCCCTGCTCAGCGGGAAGCCTGCTTCTTCCTCTCCCGCTCCCCTTGCTTGTGCTCTCTTTCTGTCAAATAAATAAATAAAATCTTTTTTTTTTTTTAAAGATTTTATTTATTTATTTGACAGAGAGAGAGAGAGACAGCGAAGAGGGAACACAAGCAGGGGGAGTGGGAGAGGGAGAAGCAGGCCTCCTGCCAAGCAGGGAGCCCGATGCGGGCTCGATCCCAGGACCCCAGGATCATGACCTGAGCCGAAGGCAGACACTTAACGACTGAGCCACCCAGGCGCCCCATAAATAAAATCTTAAAAAAAAAAAAAGTGATCTCCTAGCAAGGACTTCACAGAGTTCTGCTTACTTGTGGTTTACTTTAAACTCAGCATACAAAAATCCCTGAGGCCTGGATTTGGATATGCTAATGAATGTAAGGAATTTAGAAAATCCTTTTCTCTCTGGTGAAAGCCTGATTTCTAAAGAATATTGTATTTTAGATTTTTAAAAATCCTATTTTGGTGATCAAAAGGTGAACATAGACTACCACTTTCTCTTTTTATCCCTGGCTGTAACTGTCCAAATTTTCACCTAAGGCAATACATTACTCTGGGGAGTGGAAGAAGAACACACATATGGAAATGTGAAAGAGAGCAGCACATTCATTTAAAGCACAAATGTTATCCCTGTTTACACATGGTTTCTATAAACAGAGAAAACACATTCTTTTCAATTGCTTACAGAATATCCATAAAAATTGATCATGTACTTGGCCCAAAGAAAATCTTAATAGATTCCAGAAATATAAAGATTTTACAGGCCACATTCTCTGCCCACAATTCAATTAGGCTAGAAATCAACAGAAGAATATAGAAACATAACAAAACAGAAACACTTAACCACTTCAAAATTGAAGAATGCTTTCTAAAATCTCCCCTGAATCAAAAAGGAAATAAAACCTGAGATCATAATTTATTAGGCATTAACAAAAGAATAGTAATTTATAATAAAACCTATGGGAAATGACTAACGTTATAGTCAAAGGAAAATTTATAACCTTAACTATTTTTATTATTTTATAAAAGAAAGAGTGAAAACAAATGAACTGGTCTTGTACTCCAGTAGTATAGATGGCTAGGTGTTTTCTAGCCCCTAAGATTCTCCTGAAAAAAGAAGAAGAAGAAGAAGAAAAGAAGAAGGAGGAGGAGGAGGAGGAGGGGGAGAAAAGAAAAAACCTAAAATACAGAATTAAGTATATTTTAAAAGCTTATTCTTAAAAGCATTCGACAGGACTGTAAAATAACAAGGAATGGCCAGGCCAAATATCTAAGGGAAAGAAGGAACTCAAAGACTACCAAAGTCACATTTTCCTCAAAGACATTTGTCTAACTTGGCAAACTTACACTTAGGTTGATAGTCACGGCTTGTTGAAGCTTGAAGACAGAAGACAAAATCTAGAAGCCTCTAAAATTAATTAGTAAATCTAATAGGAGAATCCATCCATTACATCTGGGATTCCTTACAGTAGGATTATGCCCCCAGTGTAGGGAAAAAAAATTAAATACACCACCCTAACACACACATATATTCACACACACATGACTTCAAGGAAAATTGCATTGGCACTGAAGCCAGCCCTTAAAGAGTCCTAAACTCAAATTCATATGACCAAGGTAATCCCAGAAGTCTCAAACCATGAGCTCTAAATCACAAGTGACTTGGGAGTCTGTTTAAAGTGTCTAGTAAGAGGTTAACTCAGCTGGCTTGGGCTGTCCAAACCCTGTACATTCTAAAGAAGGGGATGTTCTTTGATCAGTTCCTTGGAATATCTTGCCTGATAAGTGTCTGATACAGGTAAGTTATCTTGCCTAAGAACTGGGGCCATGGGCCACATCCAACAGGCTACCTATCTGTGATTTCTGGTGAGAGACTTGGGCCATGCCATATTAGACCTTTGGAGGGACTGGACATTGAATAACTAAGTTCAAACACACGGGCATTCCAGGCCTACATGACAGAACCCCAATAAAAACCCTGCACACCGGGCGCCTGGGTGGCTCAGTTGGTTGAGCGACTGCCTTCGGCTCAGGTCATGATCCTGGAGTCCCTGGATCGAGTCCCGCATCGGGCTCCCTGCTCGGCAGGGAGTCTGCTTCTCCCTCTGACCCTCCCCCCTCTCATGCTCTCTCTATCTCATTCTCTCTCAAATGAATAAATAAAATCTTTAAAAAAAAAACAAAAAAACCCCTGCACACCAAAGCTCAGCTGAGCTTCCCTGGCAGGCAATACTTCATTTGTAATAATAATAATGTACAGTAGAGAATCCATATGAATATCCTGGCAAATTATCAGAATTGATCATTTTAATTATTAGAATTTAGCAAGGTTAACACTAGCAAGACCTAGAGAGGGAGCTTTTGAAGCTTAAGCAAACATATGGTAAAGCAGACATGAATACGTTCCCGGACTTCACATTTGAAGATCCTAAATTTGAAGTCATGGAGAGCCCCAGTCCTGGAAAAACCATGTAAAATTTATTTGGTAATTTCACCTAGATTAGTTGTACAACTGGATCAGAATAAACATTTCCCAATTGTCAAAAAAAAAAAAAAGAATTTAGCAAGGTTGCTAAATACATCAAAACACAAAAATCAATCACATGTCTATGCATCAGCAATAAGAGCCAAAATATAGTTAATCTAAGAAAAAATAAAGAAGGTTGAGAAAGAAAAAGCCTACATACCAGCAAAGAAATAGAGCCTGGGAAATAACATATAACTAAAGATCACTGGTGGATGGGCCAAATATATGAAAACTGAACAGGGAAAAGAAAAAAAACACAAGCTAGGCACTCATGGAAATTTAGTGTATAATAAAGATGGCATTCAGGGGCGCCTGGGTGGCTCAGTCGTTAAGCGTCTGCCTTCGGCTCAGATCATGATCCCAGGGACCTGGGATCGAGCCCCGCATCGGGCTCCCTGCTCCGCGGGGAGCCTGCTTCTCCCTCCCCCACTCCCACTGCTTGTGTTCCTTCTCTCGCTGTTTCTCTCTGTCAAATAAATAAATAAAATCTTAAAAAAAAAAAAAGATGGCATTCAAAGGGGAGAAACTGTACTCTTAATAAGTATTATTGGTACAGATGGCTTAATATTTCAAAAAATGTGACGTTAAAATGATTTATTTTTTACACCAAAATAAAATCTAGAGGATCAAAAACATAAACTGAAAATTAATAAAGGCATAAAACAAAATTAAAGGAAATATATAATTTAAAAATCACGAAAAGCATAAAACACTTCGGAATAAATCTAAGACAGAATATGATGACCTCTACCCAGGAAACTATAAAATATTACTGAAAAAAATTAAAGAAGATTGAAATAGTCATGTTAATGAATTAGATTCCATATTGTAAAGATGCCAATTCTTTCTAAGTTGATCAGCAGATGTAATGTAAACCCATTCAAGATCCCAACAGGTTTTTACAGAAATTAACAAAGGTATATGGAAGGGCAAAGATCCAAGAAGAGCCAAGATACACCTGAACAAAGTAGGTAGATTTGATTAACCAGCTCTGAAGACTTACTATAAAACTATAGTAACAAATAATCTGATTTGGGAATGAGAAGAAAGAAACTGAGAGAAAAAAAAATGAGAGCACAGGTATGTGGGAAGGTTGGCCTTTAAAGAGAGCTGGCACTGCAATCCCTGGGGGAAGGATAGACTTTTCAGAACATCATAGTGGGACAATCGGGTATAATATAGGGGAAAAAACTAAATGAGGAACTTAATTGTATTTGTATTCTTTCCTGTTAGAGGGTTATATACTCCTACCCGTTGCCATAAGATTCATCGTGCCTCCCTGTACGAAGAGTTTATGTTCCCATTTCACTGTGTCTGGCTTGAGCACTTGCATATGCCCCATCCAGACAGATTATTTAAGTGTAAGACGATCTTGCTCTTTCCTCTGCCCTAAGAATGGCATGTCTCGTAAAGGGCTGTTCTTTCAGTCTGATTCCCAAAAGGAGAAGACGCATGGGACTTGCAATGAGAAACAACTTGGGATGCAGTTGAAGCAGCAAACCTGCAGTTGCTGATATTAACATGAGCAAGAAGTAATATATGTTGGTGCAAGCCACTAAAATTTTTGAGCAGAGCATTGTTTGTCACTGCAGCAAAGCTGACTAAGAGAGACAGGCATCTCTTTCACATCTCACACGAAAATGAATTTCAGGTGGCTTAAGCATGTAACTAGGAAAGCAAGAACAATAAAGGTTTTAGAAAAGGATATAGGGAGCACGGCTTCATGAACCTAGGAGAGGGAAGATACCTTGTTTTTGTTTATTTGTAGTCTTCTTGTTTTTAATCCTCTAACATGTCATTAGTGCTATTTTATACAGTTAATCCTTGTTTATCTCTACCTGCATGTTTATTATTTCCATTGGTTTTCATTTTTCTTGCCTCTCACGCCCACTTCAGGCATCTCATCTATATGGGGTCTCTCTCTACATGGAAGAAAGAATCTCTTTCCTTCTCCCTGAAATATATCCTTTAGACTTTACAACGACCCTTCTGATGATTTCACCTTTTGATGATCTCATTTGTCCCTTTTTTTTTTTCACTTTCTGTTTGTCTGAAAATATCTCTACTTCTTTTTTCATTATTCTTAAAAGGTATTTTTTCAGGGCATAGAGTTCTAGGGTGCAACTATTTCCTTTCAGTACATGAAAGTATCATTCCATTAACTTCTGGCTTCCAGTGTTCCTGTTGAGCGCTGGGCTATCGGCCTCACTGTCATTCCTTTGAAAGTAATCTGTCTTCTATGGATGCTTTTATGATTTTATCCTTGCTTCTGGGGTCCTTCAGTTTCATTATGTTATGTCTACTTACAGATTTCTTGGTATTTATCGTGCATGGGGATTCATTAATATTCTTAAATCTGTACATTGGTGTCTTTCATCAGTTATGAAAAATTCCCAAGCATCATCTCTTCAATATTGCTTCACTCTCTTTCCTTGCATGTATTAGTCAAGGTTCTCCAGGAAAACAGAACCAACTGTGTGTGTGTGTGTGTGTGTGTGTGGAGAGAGAGAGAGAGAGACATTTTAAGTAATTGGCTCATGCAATTGTGGAGGTGTGGCAAGTCCAAAATCCAGAGAAGGCTGGTAGACTGGAGACTCAGGGAAGAGCTGCAGCCTGTGTCCAAAGACAGTTTGCTGGTAGAATTCTTTCTTGCATGAAGAGATTAGCCTTCTATTAGGGCCTTCAGTTGATTTCATGAGGCCCATCTGCATAATGAGGGGTTATTGGCTTTATCAGAGTCTACTGATGAAAATGTTTATCTCATCTAAAAAATGCCTTCACAGAAATACCTATAATAATGTTTGACTAAATATTGGGGTACCATGCTTTAGCCAAGTTGACACCTTAACACCAACCATCACATTGTAGAACTCTACTTAGGTACATTTTAGACCTTCTTACTTTGTGGCACTCTGTCTCTTTCTCTTTTATATTCTCCATATCTGTTTCTTTATGCAAAATTTTGGATAATTTTTTTGACTGACCTTTTGCTTCACTAATTCTCTGTTTATATCTAATCTTCTGTTAAACCCATTCATTTGATTTATAATTTCAATTACCAAATTTCCTTTCTATAAGGTTTATCTGGTTCTTTTTTTTTTTTTTAAGATTATTTATTTGTTTATTTGAGAGAGAGAGCAGAGCAAGTGAGAATATGAGTAGGGCGAGAGGGGAGAGGGAGAAGCAGACTCCCCGCTGAGCAGGGAGCCTGACTCGGGGCTTAATCCCAGGACCCTGGGATCATGACCTGAGCCAAAGGCACATGCTTAACTGACTGAGCCACCCAGGCACCCCTATTTGGTTCTTTTACTAATATGCTTGGTCATTCCTCATATTGTTCTTTACTAATTTTTCCCTATACCTTTCTTTTATTTCACATTCTGTTTCTGATAATTCCTGTATCTGAAGTCTTTGATGATCTGATTGTGCTAACTCTGGTTTCTGCTGGCTTTGGTCATAGTATCTTGTTTTCTTTTGTATTTCATGATTTTTGATTATATACAATATTTTATAGAATTTTATTTCTGAGAATTTTTGAGGCCTGGAATGAAGGTAAGTTTCCTTCTACCATGTGCCTGAGGGCACATTCTACCCAAGAACACTTTAAGTCCTCAGCCTGACCATCTAGATAGAGCAAACTAGGGCTATAAGCCTACTTACTTGATTATAAATTCTCAAGTGAGATTTTGTTTGTCCTTTTTCCTTAGTAGTAAGATTTGAGGCAGAGAAGTCTCCTTGCAGTCTCCTGGGGGCATCTCTGAGGGTGAATAGATCTATTACTTGATCCTGTTACACTAGAATAAGGGTGAGGCTTTTAAGGTCCTAGTTTCACTAGGTCTCATAATAGATGCCCCCTCCCCCAACTCTTGGGGTCCCTGAACTTTGTCTCTTATCTTCAGGACTATGAAGCCATAAAAAAACAAAGTTTGTGTTTATCCAGTTCAGCAAATGCCCTCAAAGAAAAAAAAAAAATCAATTTTATTGCTCAGCTTATATCCCTGGGTACTTTTATCCCTTTTCACTTCGTTTCTCGCCTGAGTATTCCTCACTTTCTTGCTAGATCACTAATGCATTAAAAGAGATGATTGTAAATTTTATTGTGTTTTATTTGTTTTTACCTGAAGGGTTGGCCAGATTACCTAGTTTGCCATACCTGCTGGAAATAGACATCGTTTCTACAGGTGAATGAACACTGGTGATAAAGCTGCAGCTTTTTTGACTTGTGGTCAAATCTTTATTAGATTTCCAGGTATTTCCTACTTTTGACTTGGGAGGCAGTCTGTCTTTTTAGCCAACTTCTTTCGAACTCCAATCTAATAAGTGTTTTCTTTACAAGATTAACTCTCAAACAGTGACTTAATTTCCAAGTCCCTCAGGTTCTGTTAGGCTTAGGGCACACTGTAGCAGAGTGAGTTACACTTGATTTACACAGATTCTTTCTCTCCTTGCATCTCTGTATGTCTTTTTGTTACTTGAAAATTACACATTATTTAAACTGAGAATGGTTTTTAATTGGTTAATTGTTTCATCGGAAAACACAGGTCCTTGATATATGTCAGGACACCTGAAGTCACGCATATGTTGTGAATAACGAAATTTACAAATGCCACCACATGATATAATTTTCCCCTGAACTGCATTAAATTATTACTGAAATTTTAAATTCCCTCAAACTCTTTTTAAAAAGATTTATTTATTTATTTGAGAGAGAGAGTGAGTGAGTGCGCACAAGCAGGGGCAGGGGCAGAGGGAGAGGGAGAGAGAGAATCTCAGGCAGACAGCCCACTGATTGTGGAGCCCGACACAGGGCTCCATCCCAGGACCCTGAGATCATGACCTGGGACAAAATCAAGAGCCAGTTGCTCAACCGACTGAGCCACCCAGGTGCCCCTAAATTCCCTCAAACTTTTAAGGAGTGTTTAAATACAGGATCAGAATCTTTTATAAAACTATTAAGAGAAGTTAAAATAAACCTATCCTACCTTGCATAATGACTGAATAGAACATTAATTGTAAAGTTCAGTCTATGGTGATGAGACAGTGTAATTGTGCTTGTTCAAAAGTATGAACAGAGGAGGACAAGTCACAGGAGATTAGCAGCGTTCTCCTGCCCTTCTGAGTGATAACCCAGCATCAGAGCTGGAAGAAATGCAGGAAGGGGATCGCAAAGGAAGACATAATATGAACTCAGACAGCCAAGGACCTACCTCAGAAGGGCATGCTCGATGTTGTAAATGCCTCCTTAAAGAAAATGACTAACAACTGCCTTTTGTCTCCTTTGCAACTCTATCCATTTGCTGGCATAAAGATAACACTTAGTGTATTTTTGAAACAAAGTAATTTCCTCTAAATGCTGGCGACTCCCTGTGAGCTGAACACTTCTGTGCTAGGGCATGAATTTCTTCAGATTGAGAGGAGGGTCAGCTGAAGCCACCTGCCCTATTCGTGACACATTACGCAGACTGTTGAACCAACTGTTACTTTTGGTGCTTTCATTGCAGCAGAAGCTACACTGCCCGTTGCTTCATAGACATGCCTCCATAGACCTCCTGAATCCCATTTCTGTAAAAGGTAATTATTTCCAGTGCATTTCCTCACTGAAGTTTTACTGTTTTATTTCTCACTTGAAAAGTAGCTGTGCCCTGACCAGGAAGTTGCTAAATAGTCTCGTAAACCAATCTCACTCTCTATCTCTCTTTCTGTTTCTGGTTTATTATTTTTTTTTTTTTTAAGATTTCTTATTTATTCATTTGAGAGAGAGAGCATGGGGGGGGGGAACAGGGAGAGGGAGAAGCAGCTCAGCGGGGAGCCCAATGCTGGGCTCGATATGGGGCTCGATCCCAGGACCCAAAGATCATGACCTGAGTCAAAGGCAGACGCTTAACCATCTGAGCCACCCAGGCGACCCTCTGTTTCTTTAGATAGTATATGGGTGACTTATAAGATCATCAACTCAAATGCAAGAGCTTTTAATGGGCTATAACTATCCCCAAAGTATTTTCTGCCTAAGAATAATTACTTTCTGAGAGTTTTACGTTTTCTTCAACAACATTAGGACTAGAGACTATCTTCCTTCACAGGGCTCTACACACACACACACACACACACACACACACACACAAGCTCTTTTATACTTCTTGAGATTTACTGCATGGAAAACAGCAAGACTGCATTGCATTGTGGTGGGGCTGCTGGGCAGCAGGCTAGACACACCTCCTTGTATACCCCAAACTTGTCGTGACTTATTCACATTTGTGCTCTCACAAAATTACAAGGTTTTGATTGTATTGAAACTTCAGGGTCACCCAAAGATGGTGATTCAGTCGGTTAAGCATGTGACTCTTGATCTCAGCTTAGGTCTTGATCTCAGGGTTGTGAGTTTAAGCCCTGCATTGAGCTCCACACTGAGCGTGGAGCCTACTTTAAAAAAAAAAAAAAAAAAGTCAAGTCAGAAAACATTGAGTCTACAAATGCCAATGACCAGGTATTTCTAAACAGATGGAGTTTACTTGGAATTCTAAGAGCCTTCAAATAACTGGATCTCAGAGTTAGCGTTTTACATAATTCAGTATATTTCTTTTCCATCTGTTAAAGTCTATAGAGAGCAGACTTTTATATTTGCTCTAAGAAAGAAACTGGAGACTTAGTTCATTGAAATTTATCTGACATCAAATATCAAGACCAACCATGAGAATTGTTAATTTGCTGCTCAGACCTTTACATTCATTGGCTTTTTTTTCTCCTTGGAGCATTAATTCTGAATACAAAAGAATCCATCAAAGATCTCTCTGCCAGTTTTCATAGTTGGCTTTTAAAACAAGTTTTCCATGTTCTTCTTATAAATAGCTCTCCCCAGTGATGGAGTCTATATCCTTCCAGATATCAGAGAAAGAAGAGGAGTTTAATATCAATAGTAAAAGCACCATGTATGTGGCATCTTTGGGAGAATTTCATGTCTATAGAGTTATTCAGGTCCTAATCATCCAGATCTTTTGTTTTTCCTTGTATCCTTTTTAGGGAAAATACCTCCCCTTATCACACCACTACTGGAAATGAAGCCAATGAAAAGATTTAGTAGAGTTATTATCCTCTCTGTTCATCAAAGTTTGCTAAAAGGAAAGGTTTTGCCCCGTAGCATGAAATACGGACTCTAGGATATTACAGTAACTCTGGGATATCAGTGGAGATCCCTGGATACAAAGGAAAATTAGGTTCAACTTTTAGCACTTTACCCTTGTGTTTTGCCATTCAAACAACATGCATATAAAAATTAATGACTAAATACTCAACAAATACAAAATTTACTAAAGGTAATTTCTATTTTAAAAAAAACTGAATCACCTTTTAAAAAAGCTATACCATTTGGTTTTTAAATATATATTTTATGACTATTTCAAAGATAATTTTAAGTTGTAGTATATATTCCATGGGCGGCGGTGGTGGTGTTGGCGGTGGGGGGGGCGGGCAGGCAGGATGGGTCAGTAATAACACCATATTAGTCTGGGCAATAGCAAACAACTCCCAAGTCTTTATAACAAAGGTTTCTTTCTTTCTCTTGCTACAGGTCCACTCTGGGTCAGCAGGAGGGTTGTGGGAGGGTGGGGGCTCTGCTTCACATTGTTCTCACTTAGGGACCCAGGCTGGTGGAGACTCCACCATCTGGATATTGTTGGTCAGTCACTGGAGTGGGGCAAAGGGAGATAATTAATCACACACCAGCTCTTAAGTGCTTCTGGCCAGAAGAGACATATGTCACTTTATGCACATTTTATTAACCAAAGTCACATGGACATTCTTTAAAATGGGTTGAGCATTGGAAGAAGAGAACCAGATATTGGTAAGCCATAGGAATGTTACTATAGGTGTTTCCATTTTTTATAAGCCTTTCTACATTTCAAAGCATTGACACATCCAGTGAAGAAAGACCTTGCCTATCAAAATGTTCATGTTCCATTCCCCACCCACAGGACCAGCTTCAGGGTGTGCAACCCATGTGGTCATACAGGGCTCCTGTTCAGAATGGCCCATGCTTGGGTTTTAATGCTTTGCTGTTGCTGTTTTTGTTTTTGTTGTTGCTGTTCTTTTAAAGATTTTATTTATTTATTTGAGAAAGAGAGCACGAATGGGGGATAGGAGCAGGAGAGGGAGAAGCAGACTCCTTGCTGAGCAGGGAGCCCGACGCGGGGCTTGATCCCAGGACCCAGAGATCGTGACCTAAGCCGAAGGCAGATGCTAAACCGACTGAGCCACCCAGGTGCCCCCGCTGTTGCTGTTTTTAAAAATCCTTAATAATTTCATCTCTGAGCTTGTATTCTTAAATGAAGTCTGATGGTACAGTGGAGCATATGTGTGAACAGAGGAGATAACACACAGTATGTATGTCCCCTGATGTTCCTTACTACTTCCTTTGCAATATAACATTCACATGCCTCATGAGCACAGGATTCCAGTGGCCCCACAATGTGTGGGAGTTCAATGAGACTCAACGCAAGTAAAAAGTAATCATGTTATGTCTACGCCTGAGTAAACAGGGGTGCTATCAGAACTTGCTTAGAACACAAAAAGATGGCACAGTCTAAGAAACATCAAACCACCAAGGAACCCAATCCCATCCTTTCTTACTCCTATTAACCTATGTGTGTCAGCTAAGCACTACTACTGAAAATGATAACATAGAGGAAAAGGGGAAGGGAAAGACTGGGCCACCCACAGCTCCCCTTCTTTCTAGTCCTTTCCTATTCATCAGTAAAAGGACCAAAGTGGTGGTAGAATGTGTGCATCTCAAGATGTGAAATAAAAACAGTTGAGTTAGTTTTGTGTAGTGCTTCCACCATTCTGGTAAGAACAAAACACATATGCATGCGTGAACTATGAGATAAAAATTATATAATTTTAAGGATTCTGCATATGAGTGAAATGCTTTTATATTTGCATTAGAAACTGGCATTTTCTGGGCGCCTGGGTGGCTCAGATGGTTAAGCGTCTGCTTTCGGCTCAGGTCATGATCCCAGGGTCCTGGGATGGAGTCCCGCATCAGGCTCCCTGCTCAGCAGGGAGCCTGCTTCTCCCTCTCCCTCTGCCTCTGCCTCTCTCTCTCTCTCCCTGTCTCTCATGAATAAATAAATAAAAAAATAATAAAAAAAAGAAACTGGCATTTTCCAATATAAAAAGAATAGTAAATTTTATGCCAATAATTTAAAATTTTACTTTCTCTTTACTTAGAATGACATAAAATTGCAAATAAAAACCCATGACAAGTCAAGAGAAAGACCATGGAAGAACGGAAGACGTTTCAGGTTTTAGTGCCTTTAAAGGCACTTTTTTTTTTTTTTTTTTACTGCTTGATGAACAAGGGGCCCTCCCTTTGCATTTTGCTCTGAGCCCTGCAAATTATGGAGCAGACCCTGCCCACCCACAAGTCTCAGAGATGCAATGTCTAGGAAGATTCATTTGAGCTATTTTAAAGTGTGAGCTCAGAGATAATCGAATCCAGTGACTTTCAAATTTCTTTTTAGCAGCAGAGCCTATTATTGGGTGAAAGTCCAAAATGGAAAACAGAAAAATGCAAACTGCTTTGGTTCAGCAGGATCTGAGCCCTGTTCACCTGACCTCTCCATTCCCACACTTTTTGGGTGAGAGTAGGGGTCTCTGTGAAGCTCCTAGAGTTCCTCAGGGCACAGTGGGGAAATCTCTGATCCAGAAGTTGAGCAACATGTCCAACCTCCTAATTGCTAATGTGGCCCTCTTCTGCTTCTTTTTTTTTTTTTTTTTTTTAAGATTTTATTTATTTATTTGACAGAGAGAGAGACACAGCGAGAGAGGGAACACAAGCAGGGGGAGTGGGAGAGGGAGAAGCAGGCTTCCCGCTGAGCAGGGAGCACGATGTGGGGCTCGATCCCAGGACCCTGGGATCATGACCTGAGCCGAAGGCAGACACCTAATGACTGAGCCACCTAGATGCCCCTCTTCTGCTTCTTATTGCCACCCAAACCAGCTAGCTATCTCAAAGTGTGGGGAGACCATTTGATGGTCTTGGCACATTTGTGAATACTCTCATCTTAAAATGGGGGTGGTAATGCCTACCTCAGGGAATTCTGTTAAGGATTGAAAGAGATACTGTAACTAAGTAAGTGCTCAATAATTAATAACTGCAACTTTATCATAATTATTATAATTCTTATTTATTATAATAGTAATATTATTATAATTATTATTTAAACCTAGAGTCCTAACTTCCATAGATATTGGTAAAACTTCTGCTTTGTTTTTTAACCTTTTTTAAACATGTATTTTTAATTTTGGTAAATCACATATAAAATTTACCCTCTTAGCCATCTCTAAGTGTACCTTCCAACAGTGTTAAGTATATTCACATTGTTGTGCAACCAATCTTCAGAATTTTTTCATCTTGCACGATGAAACGCTATATCCATTAAACAGCAGATCTCCTTTTCCCCAACCACCCAGCCCCTGGCAACCAGCATTCTATTCCCCATTTCTATGAAGCTATTTTAGATACCTCATGTAAGTGGAATTGCCTAGTCTAAGCAACAGATAAAAGGAGTAAGAAGCTACAAGATGTTTGATACATGATAAAGAGGTACATGTTCATTCTTTACTCAAAAAGAAAGGCAATTCAGAAACTCGAGGGAAAAGAGCAGAAACTAAACTAAAGTAAATTAAAATGAATGCATGCATGCATGCATGCATGAATGCCTGGTCTAAACATGAAGCAGATGAAATAGATGGGAGTGCAAGATTTTTTACCATATAATTGTTATGTCATTTTGGGTTTTGAATCATATGAATATATTATCTACTCAAAAAACAATCTGAAGCAAATTAAAAGGTAGCATGGACTTGAGAAGGAAAAATCTGTGTGGACTTCTCACTAGAAATATGGAAACTCTGTGCCCTTCTCTATCCCATACCTTGTCCTATGCATCTCTTCCATTTGTTTTTTCTGAGTTGTATCCTTCACAGTAAACTGGTAATAGTAAGTCAACTGCTTTCCTGGGCTCTGTGAGTTGTTCTAGCCAACTATGGAACCTGAGGTTGGGGAGGTCATGGTAGTCTGGGTGCTCTATTTGTGGCTTGTGACTGAAGTGGAGGCAGCGTTGTGGGACCGAGCCCTTAATTTGTGGTGTCTAGGCTAGCTCCAGGTAGTTAGGGTTAGCATTAAATTGAACTGTTGGACACCCTGTTGATGTCAGAGAACTGGAGAACTGGTTGGGGAAATCTCACTCATCTCCTGCCTCCACCCTGGTCTTCTCCTTCTTTTTTTTTAAGATTTTATTTATTCATTTGAGAGAGAGCAAAAGCAGGGGGGAGTGGCAAAGGGAGTGGGAGAAGTAGACTCCCCGCTGAGTGGATAGCCCAATATGGGGCTCAATCCCAGGACCCTGGGATCATGACCTGAGCCGAAGGCAGACGCTTAACTGACTGAGCCACCCAGGTGCCCCCATAATATATATTTTACTTCTCTCCCATAATGAGAAGGAAGGCTCCATGAAGACTGTTGCTTTTTTTTTTTTTCTTTTTTTTTGGAAGAATGTTGCTTATTGTATTCACTTCTATCCCTGGTGCCTACAACAGTGCTTGGTACATAGTAAGCACTCAAAAAATATTTATTGAATGAAAAATAAATGAATGAATGAACTAATGGGCAAATCACTGAAGACAGTCTGTTGTAGAACAGAATGTAAATGTTAACCAAACTTGAGAACACTGATCTGATCAATCTTGGCAGAGATAGGGAAATAGAAGGGGTGGGGAATAGAGAGGAGGGAAAGGCTGGGCATAATTAACCTCCTGTCAAAACAAGGAAGTCAGGAGAGACTAAGTGGAACAATAAATGGAGGTCCAAATGCATTGTTTGAAGTGAAAGATGCAGCCAGTGGGGAAACTGAACATTGGGAGGAGGGGTCTAGGAGTGGTTGGAGGGGTGCAGGGTAGATAAATGAGCTGAGTCTGACATGGCCACGAGTCAACAGACACCACCTAAGGTTCATGAATCAAGAACAGGAGTATGAGCGCAATTGAAGATATAGGGATCACCACCAGAAGAAATAAAACCTCTGGGGAGTGGGACTATTTTTCACCAGGATGCAAAGAGTACGTTGATAAAATCAAATTTCTGGAGTGTTTTCCTTGAGCACCTTATTGCAGGCCAGTCCCATACTGGGTATGAGAGGAGATACACCCTCGCCCTCGGGAATTTTGAAGTCCAGAGGCACGGGCTGGACGACAACACCTCAGAAGAACAATATGGGACAATACACAAGAGGGAGCATGCAGGATGGGTCCACTGACAGGTGAAGGCATTCCAGAGGAAGCATGAGTTCATGCAGGCCTCATGCGTCAACTGCAAAGTTGGCAAGATGAACTTCCTGGTCTCCCTACCTGCCTCTCAGGAAGGCCAGCCACTGCCCTCTATCCTTTCTGTGTGCCCCAACCCTTCCCGGTAAGGGTGCAACCAAGTTGTACCAGTACCGAGTAACTTGATAGAATACATGTGATTCATGGCAGGGAAACTCAGCGAGAACCCAAACCACCTGTCACTGCGAGAACCAGCAGTGACAGATGGTGCTTCCAGGAGAGGTTCTAAACATTGCAATTACTAACTTCTTTAAATTTTAGGTGTCAGAAGGCCCCTTTGACCAAAAACTTCTCTTCCGTGGGTTTACAGGTTACTCAAAATTATTACTATTATTACTGTCATTCAAGGTACACTACAACCCCTCCTGCCTCTCTTAATGTAGAGGTTGTAGCTCTTAAAAGATTCATTTGTTAAAGAAATATCTATTTCTTTACTTCCTTTCAATGCAATTAAGTCAGATTCTGGACATGCCTCCCAGTGGGTTTGCATTGCCAATTGCAGTCAGCATTGGAGACTTCTGTTCTGGCTGGAAAATGTGGTCCTATGAGGTCCAGTGGCTTCTGCTTCTCTGTCAGGAGTACAGGACCCTTTGCCCAGGGGCCCCTGGTACTCGGGGCCCAGTCGACCCAGGGTCACAATGCAGTAACTCTCTCTGCCTTTCTAGCCTTGCTCCCTCCTCAAGGTCAGAGGGATTCTTTGTTTTCCCAACCCTGCAGCATCTGACCTTTGCTCTCTTGACTGCCTCTTATTCTGGAAGAAAGCCCTCCCCATCCCCCCGTCTTCCTGCAATTGAAGGCACTTTGCAAAGTCTCTTCAATTCATCCAGAATTTTACAAGACAGGGAGAGCCCTTGTCTTAGAGCAGCTCCTGCTTTCCACTCTGGCTCCACAAGTTTCCTTTGTCAGTTCTCTTCTCTTTTAGAAGTCTCTGCAACACTCTTATCTGGAGGCAAACTGCCCCTTCCAATCTCTTGGCTTTTGAGGGTTTTTTGTTGTTGTTCTTGTTTTGGGTTTTTTTTTTGGGGGGGGGGGTAAGAGTACATTTACTTCAATGGGGCTTCAGGATGGACAAGAAGCAAACTTGGTTCTTATTCCATCAATAAGAATTTTATCTGTTAAAATGATTCCTTTGCTCTACAAAAGTTTTCCAGGCAGGATTCTTTGTAGGCAGTCCTCTACATGTACATATAGCATGCCCAAAATATATACACGCAAGTTGAATATTAGAAAGTTGATCATCTTCTAGGTTCTAAGGGAAGGGCTGCTTGCAGAAAGCCAGAAAAATGATAAAAAGAATTGTAAGTTTTTCTTCAGATACAATCTTCAAGTTATTTCCTGCTTTCATGCATGTGTTTAATTTTGTTCTTCCCACTTAAACACACAAAATACTGGCTTAAGGGTGCCTGGGTGGCTCAGTCGGTTAAGCGACTGCCTTCGGCTCAGGTCATGATCCCAGGGTCCATGATCCCAGGGTCCTGGGATCAAGTCCCACATCGGGCTCCCTGCTCTGTGGGGAGCCTGCTTCTCCTTCTCCCCCTCCTCCTGCTGGTGTTCCCTCTCTCGCTGTGTCTCTCTCTGTCAAATAAATAAATAAAATCTTTAAAAAAAAAAATACTGGCTTAAATTCAGTGAACATTAGATTGAAGCTGGAAATGTTTTGCTTTTAGCATTCTTAATGATTTCCAGCTTTCTCCATTATGTTGGTTTTGAGATCTATGTTCTTGTCACTCATTTTTTTATAAAATGCACTCAAAATGAATGCAAAATGCCTCTGTAATGTAGTGTACCTGATAAGACAGCTGGGCATCTCCCTCATCCAGGCTTTTGTTCCCCAGAAAACAGAAGTCGAGCCCTCCTTGTTGACCATGATTGTTACTGTTTTTGGTTGGCTTTTTCAAATAATTGCTAAGTGAAAAAAAAAAGAGCAAAATGCAAAAGAACTATTTGAATAATTGCAAAACAGTGCTGGACAAGCCAAGATGGAGACTCTGCCAGAATTATGCCACTGATAGGCTAGCGGTGCGTGCAGAAACTTAAAAACACTCACGCATCGGTTCAGGAAGAAAGGTTTGAATTCAGTGTACAGTACAGCTTTAAGAGTTGTACAAAAGTTGAATGTCCCAAAGTCAAGGACAGCCTAAATATATTGAGTCACAGAAGCATTGAAGAATAACACCTGACACACAAGAATATATAATGTATAAGAATAGCACTCACCACATATGACAGAGTTTTAAGGAGGTATGCACGAAGGAGATTAATTTAAAATATTGAAACATACCTTCCGTTAAATGTTTATTGGGAATGAAGAAAATACATCCTTGAAAGTACAGATTAATTGGTTAAGCACAGGACTTTGTACCTAGTAGGTGCTCAATAAATATTTGCTTTAACTGATGTGCACCAAAGAAAGATTATTTAGTCTACCCAAAACCACCGAGGAATTTAATATAATGGCCAGCCCACTGGCAAAATGCCTCTGTAATGTAGTGTATCTGATAAGACAGCTGGGCATCTCCCTCATCCAGGCTTTTGCTCCCCAGAAAACAGAAGTCAAGCCCTCCTTGTTGACCATGATTGTTACTGTTTTTGGTTGGCTTTTTCAAAACACTAATTAACTTGAAGGATTTTTGTCTTAGCAGACAAATGCTCCTCCAGCACCAGCAACCTCTGCAGGATTAATCTCTTTGCAGAGAAGCTTTATATTGGCAAGAATTTATGTTGTCAGCTCCAGGCACAGGGCCTGCATTGTAAGCACCAATATTTTTGGTGTAGCAGTTCATGCTCCTATATTATAGAAGTTCTTTTTTCCCCTTTTATTCACAGTGGCACTGAACTGCTTCTTCTCCAATAATGTAATAGGCTAATGTAATAGGAACTGGGTTCAGGATAAAGGGAAGAATGACAGACATTTAAAGTTTTTCAGGTTACACTATGTTGTTGTTGGGTATTGTTTATTTGTTTGTTTGTTTTGCTGGGGGGTGGGGAGTGGAAGGGAATTGTCTTTTAACAAAAAGAGAAAGAGGAGGGCGCCTGGGTGGCTCAGTTGGTTAAGCGACTGCCTTCGGCTCAGGTCATGATCCTGTAGTCCTGGGATCGAGTCCCACATCAGGCTCCCAGCTCAGCGGCGAGCCTGCTTCTCCCTCTGACCTTTTCCCCTCTCATGCTGTTTCTCTCTCGCTCGCTCTCTAATACATAAATAAATAAAATCTTTAAAAAAATAAAAATAAAAAATAAATTAAAAAAAAGAGAAAGAGGAAAGGACCCACCCTCAGCTACTTGTAAAACCAAAAACTTAACCTATGGCTCTAAGAAAATGTGGAAAAGGCAAATTGGCAACTGAATTAATCTCATTCTCCTAAGAAATATGGATGAAGAGCACACATTTCATCTGGTGTTAACCCAGTTATTGGACAGGAAAGATTTACTCTTCTCTTTAGGAAAATATGATAATGAAGACCAGGGATGGAATTCCTCACTTTACAGAAGAAGTTACCACCGTGTGTTTATGTAATGGGGAGGTTTCTGTACAATAAAGGAGTTGAGCCTGATTATCTCAGAAGTGGAAGCAGATATATCAGGCATACTGTCTCGAGTTGGATTTTAAAATGCTTTCAACTTTTCAGGAACCCATCCATTATCTAAAGTAAGATGCCTTTTGTGAGTTTTTGGAGAGACAATACACAGTACACATCAGACACTCTGTCCTTAGTTTTCCTGGATTCACGATGAGAGCACAGCTTTTGAAATTTCCCTGGGCAGTATTTGGGGCTAGTCTTGTGGCTGTACTATAGTGAGATTTGACTTGCAGATGTCTTGAATTTTCTGGGTGGAGTTTTAACATGGTATCATCAGTCTTTCCTGGTCCACTAGGCTATCACACAGCTAGCTAATAATCATGATGCTGATAACGATAATGATAACAAATAGTTAAGGCTTACAAAGCACTTAGAATCGTGCCTGGCACAGAATAAATCTTCAGTAAGCCTTAACTATTCTTACAACATAAGATCCCCTCTGATATTTTCTACTCTAGTCAATTTCATTTTTTAAAAATGCTGATCCTATTGATTTCATTACCCATTAATGGATGGCAATTTGCAGTATAAAAACTATGAACTTGAACCCCATGAAATTGCTGGTTTTATACATCAGAAATGCTTAAATATCAGCAATTTCATATAATTGAATCAAACAGACGTCTATGTCTGCTTTGTTCAGCCTTATTATCTTGAATGGACAATGACAACAAGCTAGTGAATGTGTACATACAAGTGATTCTTCAGTTCCCAGGCATGGACTTGTGTGTGTGTGTGTGTGTGTGTGCGCGCGTGTGCGCACGCGAAGGAAAGTCCTTGACATAAGAGTGTTCATTATCCTGGTCCCTATATTTAGAAGTTTACTTTGTGAAGCAAAAGTGATCAAAATATGAAAAGTGATCAAAACATTAATAAACTGACCACTTATAAAATTAGTCCCTACTCCAAACACCCTTCCTTTTTTACTGGTAAAGTCTAGTTCATACTATTTTTTGGGGGGTGGGTCAGTTTCTAATGCATCATTAGACATATACTTAAAAACACATTGCAAATATATGGAAATTAATTGCAAAGTAAAGTGGCAAGTCTTAACACAGGAAGATACAGAACTTCATCAAATGAAAGAAAATGAAAAAGGAGTACTTGAACCACATGCAAAACCAATGGCAGAGTTACATCAAGTAACAATTGATTAAATGCACAGAATGAGCCTTTTAAAATATGAGAAGCCCTTGGTACACCACTAAGGAATGAAATGAAACGAGCTGCAGATACACACAATGACACGATGGATCTCAAAATACATTATGCTCAGTGAAAGAAACTATACACTGTATGAATCCATTGACTTGCAATTCTAGAATGCAAAAAAAAAAAAAAACTAGCTTATGGTGATAGAAACAAGATCAGTGATTGCTTGGGGAGAGACTGCTGACTGGGCATGTGCACAAAGGAGCTTTCTGTGGTGACGGAAATGTTCTGTCTTGATATGAGTTCCCAAATCCAGTTGAGTGGTACACTTAAGATGTGAGCAATTCATTATTTATAAAGTGTATCTCAATTAAAAATTCGTTTATTTATTTATGGCATACTAAGGTTGGGAAGTACTTGGGAAAATTGACAAAGCCTCAAATATTTTTGCAAAAGATAACCCTTTTTTATGGCCATACCACAAAGTCAAATTGGAATTGGTCTAAGTTATACCATATCATTGAACAATTTTGTCAGAAAAATTATACACCTCCCCAAATAAGAAACATTTGGTTCATTCTTTGCTCTAAGAATCATAGTTGTTGTAATTATAAACTATATTTTGTGACATATACTTATAATTTGCATTTCTCTTTTTAAAGGTAAATTATCAATCAAATATTGGTCCTCATTTTAAGTGGACTCACTTTAAAATTAATTCATTCAACAAGTTTTTATGGAGAGCTTACCGTGTGCCCCAGCATGGTTCTAAGTGCTCGGGATGTATCAGTGAACAAAAGGGACAAGGATCCCTGACCCTGTGTATGTTCTCACAGTGAAACAAACAACACACAACAAAACCATAAAATAAGAAAACGAAGAAGAATGAGGGGGACCAGCTAGAGCTAAAGCCTGGAGATGAGAGCATGCTTAGCATGTTCAAGAGACAGCAGCGAGGGCGCCTGGGTGGCTCAGTCGGTTGGGCGACTGCCTTTGGCTCAGGTCATGATCCTAGAGTCCCGGGATCGAGTCCCATGTCTGGCTCCCTGCTCAGCGGGAAGGCTGCCTCTTCCTCTGACCTTCCCCTCTTCTCATGCTCTCTCTCTCAAATAAATAAATAAATAAATAAATAAAATCTTTAAAAAAAAAAAAAGAGACAGCAGCGAGGCCAAGGAGGCTGGCAGAGAGAGAGCTGCTGGGGTGACCAGGACAGAGGAGGGAGGGGGACAAGGGCTGGATCATAGGAGGCATTTTGGAATGTTCCTGGTATGGTTCCTCATACTTCTTACCCAATTATTCTTAGTAGTGGGGTCCTCTGTGTGTGTGTGTGAGAGAGAGAGAGAGAGAGAATTTTGTTCACTCCACTCTAGAAGTATTACCCTGGCTGTCCTGCAGTCACCTCAGAGGAGGATGTCCAGAACAGAACTCCCCAACCACTCCGAGCCACACTCCTGTGATCTCTGTCTCTGTAGAGGGCATAAACTTCTACCCAACGAAATTAGAGTCACTTTTGTTTCTTCCTTTCCTCTCATGCCCTGAAGTCCTACCAATTGTACCCCACAGGCTCTTGAATTCACTTTACTCCCTCTTCTCTATCCCCATGGTCTCCGCTATGACCATCTCCCACCCAGGCTCCTGCAAAAATCTCATTCCCACCCTCCACTTCCAGTCTGTCCCCTCCCAGCTATCAGACCTCAGACCGATCTCTCTCAAACCTAAGTCTGATTTCATAACTCCCCTGCTTAAAACCTTCTGGTGGCTCCCCACCAGCCACAGGATAAAGCCCTTGCTCATTAGGGAGGGCTCATGGTCCCTTCCTCAAACTCTCACACCCCTCTCTGGTCTTATCTCCACCCCCCTATGCTCCAGCCACCCCAGACATCTCACCATCACCGGGACATACCTTGTATTTCCATACCTTTGTAAATGCTATTTCTCAATCTTGAAATGCTTTCCCTCACTCCTGTGATCATTTGTGCATCCTTCAAGATCAGACTCAAGGGTACTCCACCGTGATTTCCTCCCCTTGACCTTCTCAGTCATTTAGGCTGTTTGCCCTCTGTGCCCCCAGCACAGGCACATAGGGCTCTGGGTTTGCCCTTATAATTATGAATGCAACCGCATTTCCCCCCTGTATGTCCTTGTCTGCTAGAACAGGGCTCCAGCCTCTTGTTACCTCCTAACTACCTTTCTGCATGTTGCTACCAGACCATACCTGTGCTTCTAGTTCTCCCTGGGAGCTCGAACACAGCCATAGTCAAGTCCAGCCAAGGCCAATGAGGTCTGAGGTTTGTTTTATTCCACTTTTCCTGCTACAAGGAGTACAATCCTCCCATGAGTACCACCGTGTATGTGTGGGGTGACAGAATTGGGAATTGAACCAATTCCCAAGTTCTGAGTTCTACATGCTATCCCCCTCCCTGTGCAGACATAGCTTTCTATTTATGGACACATTTAAAGTTCAGAAAAACCCTTAAACTATATGTACTATATAGATATATCTAAATATATACTCATGTATCCTAGAGCTATATTATAGCTTATATATGTACATACCCACATACACAAAACAAAAGCTCCATCCTTAGAAGGTTGTTTCACATGACAAGATTTCTGCCATCAGGTATAGATCTGGATATCATTGCATACATATGTAACTGTACATTTATTGCTAAATGTATATACCATAGATAATTTTCGGATCTCAATAGCTACTACTAATCAGGGACTAACATAGCTAGATACATAAGTCCAAGTTTAGAGTTGCAGTAAGAACTGATCATCTAAAAATTTCCAATCATGCTGTCTCGAGTCACCCAATCCCCAAAGGAAAGTTGTTTCTCAAACAAATGGTGTATCTGTCTCCCTACTGACACAGAGAGTGTAATTGCCTCAGCAGACTCATGTCCCCTGCTCAGCTCCTCTCTTTGCATGGTTGACAGCCATGCATCAGTGAGGAGATCGCTTGCTTGTTTTCCCCGGGGTGCTGGGAGATAAGGAGTTGTGCTGAGCACTGGACCAGTTCCCTTCCAAGCTTCAGGGTCCGCGAGAGGAGTGGGGGAGGGGGCCAGCGGCCTGAGGCTGCTCCTCCTGCCTCCATTTCTGCTGTTGTCAGAGAGCTTCCTGGCTTCCTTTTGTGATCAGCCGGTCTTGGAAAGGCTGTGGCAGATGGCTAATTACCATAATGCGCAGAGCTTTTGAGGGTCCTGGGTGCAAACCCAGGCGTGACCAAGCCAAGAGCAGCTGCATCTAACACAGCATGTGGAGCCAACATTAGGCTTTACCCACACACCCATTCTGACCTTTCCAATGGGAAGCTGATGGCACGGTTCGGAACAGATGGCCAAGAGAAACTCGAGGGAAAAGCCCTCCCGACCAGCTGTAATGTCCCTTTTCCAGTCTCCTAGCCTAACAGCTCAGAGCTGACATGAAGCTCATTATCCCCATCGTATCTTTCTCATGGCGTTTATTCTCCTGGCGAGCACAAACCCTGGTAGTTCCATTCCTAGCAGTCCTAGCTATTGGGAAATTTGGTTTCTAAACCGACTGATACTTCAGGTAGTTTGGGTCTGTTACACTCTGCCTGGTTTCTACCCTTGGCTAACATCTTTCCCCAGAGGTAAACTTCAGGACCCCCACTCGCTGATTTAGCCCTATCTGGTCACTAGAACCGTTCCTGAACTTGGAGGGGTATAAGAAGGTCTTGTCCGAACTCAGGATTTAACATCGTATCATACTAGGTACTCATCTGGTCTTGACCTTGAATGTTTAGAACTATATATATATATATATATATATATTACAGAATGAAACAAAATGTTTAGAAAATCAGGATTCTTCTTCAAGGTGGGATCAAATTTTTGTTTAGGAAAACCACTTGACATTAGTGTGGGGCAGGGGCTGGGTAAAATGACAAAGGAGACCCTTAAAGTCATAAATCAAATTAACAAACTGTTAAACAAATGTGTTCTATTCACCTAACTTGACAAATATTCCTTTTTAACAACCTGGAAGGCCAGGTTTGAATTTGGACTTCATGGACTCCTCAGAATTCTGAACCAGAACAGAGTATTCTGTAGAGAGCTAGGCTCCAACCCTGGCTCCTGGCCCATGAACCATCTCTACCTCCTGGGCTTTCTTCCTACCCCAATTCCAACCCACATGAAGGGAGCCTTTGGCACACTTTGGGACAACCCTCCTGCCTTCACAGCCAAGTTCCAAACACACTCCTGCCCACAGCTGACATAGAGGACATATGGCCATAAAGCCTAAAATATTTACTATCTCATCCAGAAGGTAGGAAGGAAGGCAAACACGGGCAGGTATGTCTCCTTGGCCAACTGGATACCTCATACTCTGTGGGGGGGAGGTGAGCACAGACTCCTTAAAGCACAGTGCCCAGAGGGGTCTGGGGCCCCTCTTATCTGGGTCTAAGAATAGTACTGCTTCTGGGAAGCCTCTTGTGGTAAAAATGTATCTCATACCCTGCGGGCATAAGAAATTAATAGAAATTTGGGTGTCAGAGAGTAGAGAAGGGAGGGGTTTGAGCTATGTGCCAGAGCAGCGAAGAACTTTTAAAAACAGGGATGATACGGGTTTTTTTTTACCATAAGTTTTGTGCACTGCAGCAATATAACCCCTTCGCCACTCCAAACCTTCACTAACGTCTGCTATACAGACAACAACCTTGTATGACTTGGTGGTGAGCAGTGGGGGTGGGGGTGGGGTGGATAGGAATCAAGGAGAAGGGCTGATTGGAAGTCTGGGCCTATATAGTCATAAAGGCAGCATGTATGGAGTGGCAAAATGATCCCCAAACAATTAATTCTGCAGAAGCGGGAGATGAGAACTAAAACTGACCAGAAACTTGCCCTTGGGACTTTTCCAGAAAATTTGAGGAAGACACTGAACTTCAAACAAATTGCAGAATGAGTCAATCTTGCACAGCTCTAAAGGGCAGGGTGACCCCAGTAACAGTATATATTTTTATAGCTGCATATTAAAAGTATGACTTTCTAAAATATATAATACATATTTGACATATTTAAAAGTACGGATCCTTTAATACATCTTCTTTGGTGATCCATCTGATACTCTGATCCTCTCCATCCATCTTGCTTTTTCCATCTTTCCCGACCAGGGTCTTGATACCAAATGATCTTTATATATCTCTGGGAATCATGATTTTATCCTTCTCTGAAAATTATTTCTACCACGTGGGACAACTCACTTCTGAATTGGAGTCAAGGTTTTTCTTACAGGGAACCAATGTTCTCCCTCCGCACTGCACCAGAGACTGCAGTCCACCTCCAGACAGCCTGTGTGGACTCTTACCCCACGTCCCCAGCCTCATCATCCTCAAAGATCCTTCGCACTGCTGTGGGCTCCTTCTTTATTTCTGGTCTATAGACATTCCCCTTTTTTCACTTTCAGAGTTGGCTACACAATTGACGCCTTTCTCATGTTTGGGTTGAAGAAGAGGGACTTCCGGCATCAGTTCAGTCCCCCATCTTTGATTAGAAATCTATTCAATTGTATATTTCAAGTGCTCACAAATTCCATCTTAAAGAAAAAAATGTGGAAAAAGCAACATGCGTAAACAATATATGGAAAAAGCCATAGCACTATTTATAGCTGTGCAAAATTGGAAATCATCCAAACGTCTAATAATGGGGTAATAGGGGCGCCTGGGTGGCTCAGTCGGTTGAGGGGCTGCCTTCGACTCAGGTCATGATCCTGGGGTCCTGGGATCAGCCCACATCCGGCTCCCTGCTCAGCGGAGAGCCTGCTTCTCCCTCTCCCTCTGCCTACTTGTGCTCTCTATCTCTCTGTCAAATAAATAAATAAAATCTTTAAAAAAAAAATAATAATAATGGGGTAATAGATAACCTACAAAATTTACTCAATGGTATATTTTGCAGTCATTTTAAGTGGTAATTATAAAGGCCATTTAGCCACATGGATAAGTGGTTTAGTGGGGAAAAAAAGCACCTAAGTTATTTGTATATAATGAGTACAGTTATATAAAAGAAAGACATACAAAAAGGACTATAAGGAAATACCTTAAAACAATAATTTTAGGGTTATAGGATTTTGAGTGTTTTTTTACCCAATTTTCCAGTTTACAAATTACTATAATAATTTAATGAAGTAAAGTTATTTAACACGTAATTAATTTAGTTTTTAAAACTATTAAAAGGTTTATAAGGAATCATCTGGAGTTTTTTTTTTTCATCTGGAGATGTTAAGCAAATTTAGAAAAACAGGTTTCACTTACTAATAGCTTCACAAATTAAAAATGTGCACCCTATTTACATGTTTTTATATAATTTTTAATCATTAATGGTTTTTAATGAAAACATCATTGATGAATTTGCTTTCATTAAAACAAAAGAAAGTAAAATCATAATAATAAATTATGGTTTTGGTATAAATAAAATATTTAAAATTAAAACAATGGAGTTCTAGCACAGCTACTTTTTAAATTTCCCAATATTTTTTCAATTACTCTAGTGTTCTGGGGGAAAATTAACCATTAAAATAAATACATAAGAACTAATATAGAGGTGCACATTTTTCCTTTTGCCTCAGGCTCCAATATGAGTTGGTTCAGCACTATCAGATCCTGTCTTTTAAAATTTTTTTATATTTTGCTTGTAATGGGGTTTTTTCCTGCATTAATTTTGATTTTTAAAAATATTATTTATTGGGGCACCTGGGTGGCTCACTCATTAAGCATCTCCCTTCAGCTAGGGTCATGATCCCAGGGTCCTGGGATCGAATCCTGCATGGGGCTCCCTGCTCTGCGGGAAGCCTGCTTCTCCCTCTCCTACTTCCCCTGCTTGTGTTCCCTCTCTCGCTGTGTTTCTCTGTCAAATAAATAAAATCTTTAAAAAAAATTATTTATTTTGATTACTGAGTTTGGGGAGCTCTCTTAATTTTGTACCAGAAATTTATTTTCCTCACTGTAGTTCTAGCCCTCAGTCACAGAATTCCAGGATCTGCTGTGGTAAAAATGAACTTTTCAGAGTTCAGTTGGGGAATATAAGTATGAAAAGGTATCCTTTCAGTTAGACTGGGAGTGGAGAGGAAGAGAATCTGGAAACATTTGCACATTAATAAAATCTCACTTTGTCACACGTTTACTGGGTTCCAAGTAAGGGTTCCTTAGGCAAAAGACTCCAAAGAAAAAAGTTGGAAAACCACTGATTCACAAAGGAAATGAATGGGAGAGCTGGGACTGGAACCCAGGTATCTTGAGATTAGCAAAACCTGTGAAAAACAATATCCCTTCACAAGAGTCACTATAACTAACATCATCTCTATTGCCCCTCCCTTATCCCCACTCCCCACCCCCCAGCCCTGAAGTAAAAGTCAACTCTGCAAAGACTTTTCATATCAAAACTTGATAGCTCAGAAGCCAATGCCTGATCCAGAGAACACTTGACACCTGGGAATCTTTCGACCCTAAGAAAAAATATAGAGTGCTGCTCTCTTCTAATCCTTGTAAAGGAAAGCAGAGTAAAATGAAGTAGTGATTTCAGTGGATGCTGCTATTTGGCATCCATTTACCCCAATCCTATTTGTAGTTTTAGGTATCTATGCTTCCCCATTCTTGATCCATGCACTTGGGGGCCTCCCCCTAACCCCTCTCAACGTCAGAGGTCAAACCCGTAAGTGTATCCTATTGGCTTCCTGGTGTGGTCACATGACCTAATCAGAGCCGATGAGAAAAAAACAAGGCTTTGCCCAGACTTTTGGGAAACAAAATCTAGCTCTCTTAGGTGGGACTTAAATCTGAGAGAATGTGTGATCTAGAGTTGCTTTGGCCCTCGTTTGACTATAAAAGGACATTATGTTTTAAAGTGAAGCCAACCTGGAGGAGTGCTGACTCAAGAGATAGAGTAAGAGAGAAACCCGAGTCCTGGTGACATATTAAGCCCCTACACTGATGCATCTCCAGCGGCAGCATTAAGCAGAGTTTTCAGTCACCAGTCAAAGCTTTCTTATTTTGCCTCAGTCAGTTTGGGTTGGATCTTCTATCATTTGTAATCCAAAGAGATCTAACTGATACGACTGGCAAGATTTTGTGTTTCTTAAATAAAGGATTGGTCCAGTTGGACTATTTCTTTGAACTTTTCCTATGTTTATTTTCTTTTGTTTTGTAAATGTTCAAAATTAAAGAATAGTTGATATTCATGCTGTTATTTTCATTACAAGTTCATAGATATGCTTATTTAAAGGTTATTTATTTTAGGGGTGCCTGTGTGGCTCAGTCAGGTGTTTGCCTTCAGCTCAGGTCATGGTTCCAGGGTCCTGAAATCAAGCCCCACATTGGGCTCCCTGCTCAGCAGGGAACCTGCTTCTCCCTCTGTCTGCTGCTCCCCCTGCTTGTGTGTGCGTGCGCTCTCTCTCTGTGTCAAATAAATAAATAAAATCTTTAAAAAAAATTATTTATTTTAGAGAGAGAAAGTGCGAGTTTGGGTGAGTGGGGGGAGGGGCAGAGGGAAAGTATCTCAAGCCCTCCTTGCTGAGCCTGGAGTGCAATGCAGAGCTCCATCTCACAACCCTGAGATCTTGACCTGAGCCGAAATTAAGAGCCAGATGCCCAACTGACTGAGCCACCCAGGTGCCCCATAAATTCATAGTTTTAACAGAAAAAGAATAAATGAGTAAACCATGTGCCAGATTATCAGAGATTCAGCTATTTGCACCCAAGGAAAGCCTAATCCATTGACCTTCTTTATGTAGTAATAAGCCAGAAAATATCTTCATTCCAAAACCAGGTGAATTCTCATCCTGAAGAAGATGCATTTAACTGAAAAGTAGCTGAAGAAACATCAATGGGTTAAAAAATCACGTAATCCTTAAAAAAAAAAAAAATCAGGTAATCCTAAAGAAGGTAGGAAAAACAAAAGGAAATTTAAAAGGTGGGACAGGCAGGAGGGGAGGCTTGAGGGTCAAACCAGAGGTACTTTCATTTCTCCAGGCTAAGGCCAGAGTTGGTCCTGGGGAGCCTGCTAGGAGAAGCCACCTGGCCCAATTACAGGAAGAAGAAAGAGTCTGGGCTGAGGAACCAGGCATCCTCTGAACCACCCTAAGAGCTTCATCCCTTTAAATTCTGTGACTCCCAGTTCAAGCTCCTCTTTTGAACTGCAGCTGCTCTTGGAAAAGGTAACCCATTAAAACACTCTGTGTCAAAGAGTTTATCAGATGTCTTTCTGCCTGTCAGAAAGAACCTACTAATTTGCCTGGGAAGAGTGAACATAAAGGCTGGGTGGAGAAGGAAAGACAGTGTGAAAGGGAAAATTGCAGGCCCCAGAGACAAAGTTTATTGACTTCCGTTTTGCTGATGACCAGCTCTGGCTATGGTATCGTAGCACTAGTCAGGAGTTCAGAGACAGGCTCCACCCGGCCGAGAGCTGTTGGCTTGACTGTACTGTATATATAATGCCATGTAATGACTGGTTGGGGTTAATCAAATATAATGCCCAACCCAGACCTATTAAATTTCACCACAAAAGAGGCCTTAATCAGTCTTTTATCAGCTTGGTGCTCTGGCCTAAGAAGACTGCTTTTGTTTGCCCATATAAGAGACAATGGGAGAGCCAGGATCAGCCTGCTCTCTGGAGTACAACAAGTGAATTGTCCACAAACAACAGATCATTCAAGGCCATGGCAGAGGAAAGGCAGGAGAAGCTGCATGAATCTACAAAAGTGCTCACTGTTAATGGTCATGGCCCCGAGTGTTTAAATTCAGGCCACATTCCCGCTGGAGCTTCCAAAATATAGGCAGGACAGGAACAAAAAGACTCCAGTGTGCTCCATGTAAGTCTATCTGGCTTTGGCCCCCTGCAGGACATTCTTGTTTGCTACTTGCTGAAAAGGGAAAGGAAAACTGACATTTGGTTCTCTCACTAAGTAAAGCCCAAATCTCCTGGAGCTTTGATGTGCGTCATGGGCTAGGGATCAAAGTGATGACTATAGGTTCTATGCCAAACTCCACCTGTCCCACTGCCCAAGCACTCTTGGACTGTGGAAGGGATGGGAGATGAAGGGAGGCAAAAGGCAGTGAAGAGGGGGAAAGAAAAGAGGGCGATCTTCCCTGACCCAGACGAGGGAATGACATTTAAGCCACCTAATTCAATCCTATTCAGCAAATATTTTGATACTTTCTAGGAGGCAGGCTGAGATACACCCAGGTACACAAACACACAAATTAAATTAAATCCACCTTTTCTGCCAGGAATTGGAAAATGTTAAAGCTGGAAGGATCTTAGATCATCTCTCTTTATATTGTTGTGGTCTTCAAAAGATGGCATAGGTTTACACAATGCTAAGAAACATAGCTCTATCCCATAGGAATACTCTCAAATTCTGAGATATCATCAAGGAGTTGTTGCAGGAATGTGTCGTGTCACTGAGAGAAGAAAGATCGAGAATTACTGATCTTGTCTGACCCAGGCATCTTACTGGTGAGGAAATAGAAGTTTCAAGAAACAATGTGGCCTGTTGAAGGCCACTTAGCTACTTAGTAACAGAGAGGGGACTAGAACCCACATCTTCCAGTGCAGGACTCAGTCCATTATACCACAAGGTCTCACCACTCAGTCTTCCTGGAAGACGCATGTCCTGGAGACCTTAAGCAAATCATTGACTATCTTGGATCTAGCTATCCTCACTCATACGTCACCCACTAGCTACCAAATCTTTTGTGCCCATCGCTTCCGGTTTTCAGAGTTTAGGTTTTGTGAACCAAGATTTTCCCTTCTGCTCCAGATGAAACTTTGCTTGGGACTGGGAGTCTGTAAAGGAGTAGGAAGAAGAAGAAAGGATAAAGGATGGCAGCAAAGGAGAAAGAGTAAACCTTCCTCACAGGACCAAACCTGTGGTCCCGGAGCTCCAGATTAGTGTGAAGGCAGGGGCAGTAGCTGCCTAACTTGGTCTTGCTCAGAGCTGTTTGGGGGCTGATTGATAGGAAAACATTCCTGTGACCAGGTGGGAGAAAGATCTGGAAGTGATTCTATTTATGGAAGGTTTACTAGATGTATTCATCTGAGGATGAAACAGTCCCCCGTCTAGATGGCCATTAGGGGTGGGATGGAAGAGAAGTGAGAAAGGGACCAGGGAAAAATGAAAGTCATTCTGTGAACTGTGAAGGGTGCCAGTGGTCAGAAGTCTTTCACCATTCTCATTTGTTATCTGGTGTAGCTGACCTGTACTTTGAAATGGTTCAGCTTCCCTAAAGATATTCTGAGCTGTTGCAGATTCCCATTTTAGGTTCTTGTTCTCTCCCATTCTGCTCTAGACAATCAATTTGAAATCCTTCCTCAGGCAATGTGCAAAATGCCTTTGCCGAGTTGATGAAGGATCTGTGGTGTGGCTCATGTGAGTTTATCAATTTTTTTCTGCCTGTAATAGGAGTAGTTACGGCAAAGCAGTTATTAACTAAATTAGATCAACAATTTGGGCTGGTGGGGCTTGGTGACATACCCCCTTTGATAACAACTTTTTTATAAATTATATTAATTATGACTTTGCCTTGCACTGCAGTAATGGAACTAGAAGCTTTCTATTTTCTCTCAGGCTTCAATAGTAATGCTGCCTTGGGTTTTTTACTTATGTTCCTGGCAATTAAGTGCTATCTTAAACATAAACACAATTCCTCTTCTTAAAATCATTATGCAAGGAGTGTCATGTGAAAGCTGCTGTTACTTAAAATATGATCTTGTAAAATAAATAAAGGGGAGCTCTCCTATTCATAAGACTAGCAAGGAGCTGTTATTAAAAATCTTAATAGAGAAAACTATGCTATCCATTCTCTTTTCCTCTTTTTTTTTTTCCTTCCTCCTTCCAAAAAGAATAGAGTCCTACCCTTTGGGATATTTTTAATTGAAGAGGAAGAAGATAAACAAATCTTTTGTTTTGACTGTGGTTAAAATATGGACTACAAAAAACATAGAAATAAAAAGAATTGTCACATGCACATCTCTCTACACATTGAATAGTGAGCTGTCAGAGTTTACCCTGCAATGTGGCTCTCAGCACTCTCCTCTTTATCTTAACCAGTCAGGATGGCTCTTCCTCTCTATAGGAAAGAATACTGACCCTAGAGTCAGATGACTGGGTTTAAATCTCTTAGGTTGAACCATAGGAAACTGCTGTTTGTATACACCAAAGATGGCTAAATATTGTCAATTTCATAGGGGTCAGACTAGTATCTTCTCTTTGGTCAACCTTCAGTTATTGTGAGAATAATAGATAATGTATTTTATATGTATATATGTACTTTATATATACATATAAAATACAAAAATACAACATACAAAATACATATATAAAAATATATTTATAGTGGTGCCTGGGTGGCTCAGTCGTTAAGCATCTGCCTTTGGCTCAGGTCATGATCCCAGGGTCCTGGGATTGAGCCCCACATCGGGCTCCCTGCTCAGCAGGAAGCCTGCTTCTCCCTCTCCCACTCCCCCTGCTTGTGTTCCCTCTCTCGCTGTGTCTCTCTCTGTCAATTTTAAAATATATATATAAATTTATATTCCTATATGTAACATAAATTTAAATATAATATATATAATATATAATTTATATATATAAAAAAATATATTTTTGGGGGGAGAGAGGGGGGTGGGGGAAGGGCAAAGGCAGAGAGAGAAAATCTCAAGCAGGCTCCATGCCCAGCACGGAGCCCGACACGGGTCTCGATCTCACAACCTTGAGATCATGACCTGAGCCGAAATCACCCAGGCGCCCCACAGATAATGCATTTTAAATGCCTTACTTATTCCATGACACTTAGTATGTCCACCATAAATGGTGACTAATATGAATTATAAGAGGCAGCAATGGTGGCATTTCATTTCAGGTCCGTTCATCAAGGCTGATCTGAGACACTCCTCTTCATCCAGGTGCTGCTTTTGTGCCGGGAATACCCAGGTGAGGGCAGGTCTCAGTTCCATGGGGCAGATAGCTGCCAGGTGGCATGACGTATGCAGGAATGTAGCAGTATCCCCATGGTGCAGGGAAGCCTGGAGGAAGAGGCTGTGAACTTTTGGTGATAAGGGGGTGGGGGGAGGGATGAGGGTGGCCTTTCCTTAGGAGAGAGATGCCTCATCAGGGTGCTAAAGCACAGCTTGGTGGGGAATGTTTCAGACTGTGTGTCCAGAGACCCTCGGGCTGTTGGGAGTGAGAGAGAGAGAGATCACATTGCCCTCAGAAGAGGTTGGGGAGATGGATAGGGCCCATGCGGTAGAGTTAGGTTTTGTGCGGCCTGGAGCTTGGAGGACCCTCTTTACAAAACTGAATATAAAATGGCCATAGAAACACACTCATAGGGGCCTCCCAGGACCTGAAGGTGGGGAGCCTTGACATTTCAGCTTCATTTCTTCTCAGAACATTTGCCCTGGCAGGGCCACACTGTGAAGGCCTCGTCAAGAGCAGGGGCCAACAATGGGCAGCTACTAGAGTATCTGAGGCAGGAAAGTGACATCATCGATCTGCTATTTAGGAAAACACCCCTAGGGCTGTCTGGGAAGACAGATCGGAGGAGCGTGTGTCAGACAGCTGAGAAACCAGTTGGGAAGGTATTTGCATAACCCAGAGAGCCAAGAGTCTGAGCATGGCAGAATTTGTGAAGAAGGAATTGACCCAGCCTCACTCTGCAAGTCACTGCAGAGAATCACCCCAGAAGGCCTGGTTTTCCTGTGCCTGAGCCCACACAGAGCAGAAAGCAGATGCTTTCAAAATCGGTGTTTCCACCCGAGAAGGTCTTGAATTAGTCACAGGATCAGAAGTCTTGTCACCCACACACCCATGGTCAGCCTTGGCATTGTCAGGCTCACTGATGCCTACTTATTCCTTGCCTCTGTCCTACTTTGTCATATGCCTAGGTTCTGCCTCAGTTTCCTTTTTTTTAACTTTTTAATTTTAAGTAGGCTCTACACCCAATGTGGGGCTTGAACTCATGACCCTGAGATCAAGAGTCACATGCTCCACCAACTGAGCCAGCCAGGTGCCCCTCAGTTTCCTTTATTAATAGATTAGTTCTGTCCTGGGCTCAGAGTCTGACCCTGAATCCTGGAACACTTTGCCATGGCTCTGTCACCTGCTTCATTCCTGCTGTGTCCTTCCCGTTCCGCCAAACTTTGGAGCCATGTATTCCAAACACCCATACTCCTAGGAAAACTCCTATTTATTTTGTTTATCCTTTGAAATGCCACACAGGAGTCTGCTCCTCAGTGATCCTCCTCTGGCTCCCTACCTCCTTCTGTTCCCCCCAAATCAATGACTCATTCTTCTTCTCTATACCTGGCATGTGTCTTTATTATTGCATGTCTTATGCTCTATAATATTTATTTGTGTATCCTTGAGATACTCTCATTTCTCCAGTAGATTGCACAGTCCCTAGCAGATACTAAACATTTAATAAGTGTTGAACCAACTGACTTGAACTGAATCCACTCCTCTCCACTTATAATAACACCACACAATAACTTTTGTGGTTATTATTCCCACACAACCTGCTTTTGTGCTGGGAATACCCGGGTGAGGGTCTAGCTGTGCCTACCTTCTAAGGACCACAGTAGCTATGTATC
>NC_058412.1:71183740-71191972 GCF_002201575.2 Neomonachus schauinslandi | reverse complement strand
TATTCCCAGGGTCTAGCTGTGCCTACCTTCTAAGGACCACAGTAGCTCAGCCTACGTGGCTGTGTACTGTCTGCACTTCCTACTTCAAGATCTCTACTATTCACCTAGAATGAAGCCTGAGCTTTTCAGACCCCCCATCCCCACCCAGATTGTATAGGGCACCCTCCTACAGCCAGGCCCAATTCCTCTGGCCAATTCTTGCTCAGTCCCCACTTCTTCCTACTCTGACCCTGAGGTGAGGGGCTCAAGATACATTGTGACCTCTCTGGCCATGCTGTTTGGACAACAGGGGGATAGTTAGTCTGAAAGCAGGGGGCTAGACTGTACCTATAAGGTAACCCAGTGGGAAAAGTTTCAACCAAAGGGATTGTCTTAGTCAGTTCGGGCTGCTAGAATAAACTACCATAGACTGGGTGGCTTTTATAAACAATAGAAGTTTATTTCTCACAGTTCTGGAGGCTGGAAGTCTGAGATCAAGTTACCAACATGGATGAGTTCTGGTGAGAGCCCACTTCCTGGTTCATTGGAACCACTGTGTCCCCACATGGCGGAAGTGGTGACAGAGCTCTCTGGGGTCTTTTTTATATGGACACTAATCCCATTCATGAGGACTCTACCCTCATGACCTAATTACCTCCCCTAATCACCTTCCTAATACCGTTGGGGGTTAGGATTTCAACATACGAAGTCGAGGGGGGCACAAACATTCAGTCTATAGCAGGGATTTTATGGGACAATAAGATTGATGTAAGGTGATATATAAGGAGATATAATGAAGAATATCACTTCCAGGAGCCTTTCCTCAGCAGCAGAGCATAGATAGTTTCTCTTAGAAGGGGACTATGGGCTCGCCAAGCATCATGACTGAGCTCTTGAGTATACTGCTCCAATATTTATCTGCCTAAGGTTTTCTGCTCTCAGTACTTTTCACCTTTGATCAGTGTCACCCGAGACCCAGAACTCTGTCTGGTTGTCCCTTCTGTAAGACCTCCTCATCTAACTTTAAAGAACTGTGAAGAGGTCTAAGATTTTACCAAGTTGGTAAGCTAACAAATTACCTTGACACCGTTTCATGGCTGCTGGCAGAAGACTCCGGGCCAGAGACAAAGGACTGTACCACTCACAGCACAGCAAGCAGCATGAACTTCAGCACACTGACTTCGGTTTCCATTGCGCCCGAGTCCCGTGGGAGCAATGCAGATGGGCCCAAATGGATGCCTGCGTAAGCTGTGGGCTGTGTTACAATAGAGGAACTTAGGGAAACCAGATCTTTTATACTGGGCAGTAAACACGCCTGCTCTTTGCTCTATAGGGAGACAGTATCTTTATTATACTGGACAGTAAGCATGTGTGGCTTTTTCTTTAGATGGAGGCACCACGTCTGTCTTCCGAGGCTATTTGTTATACAAACATCCTTGAAAAGATATTTTGAATGAATGGGTAGTCAGTATCACTCACAAGATGTGCAGAAACGCAAGATACTTATGGGGAATTGTCTTGAAAACAATTGTCTTAAAAAGCAGCCTCGGTCCATCCACATGCTGGCACTGGCATGTTTATTCCTCAGGTAATAGCAACTTTACTTTAACAATCCTAATTCCTCTCCCATGCTCTCATCACACATTTCCTGCTCCAACTGAACATTCATCCAGATATCTGCAGTACTTATATTTAAAATGTCTACAACTGGGCACCTGGGTGGCTCAGTTGGTTAAGCGACTGCCTTCGGCTTGGGTCATGATCCTGGAGTCCCGGGATCGAGTCCCACATCAGGCTCCCTGCTCCGCGGGGAGTCTGCTTCTCCCTCTGACCCTCCCCCCTCTCATGTGCTTGCTCTCTCTCATTCTCTCTCTCTCAAATAAATAAATCTTTAAAAAAAATAAAAATAAAAAAATAAAATAAAATGTCTACAACTATAAACATCTTCCTTCCCTAACTTTACGGTTTTATTACTACCATTTCCCTGTCTCATCAGTTCAAACCCTACAAGTCATTTTTAAATTCCATTTTCTTCCTTATCACTCATAACTAATCAATCACAAAGTTTAATCAGCTCTTCCTTTGAAATTGCTCATTCTCACTCTCTTTCTTCCTGGTGATTATACTGTCATTAATTTAGTTCAGAATTTTATTTCATTCCTAGACTGCTCAAGAAATGTCCTAACTAGCTTTCTGGATTCCTATTCTCCTCCTTGACACTTCTTAATCCTCTTAAGGCACAGTTTTGATTGTACCACACTCTTCTTAAGAAAGGTTGAGCAGTTTTACATGTCCTGTTTGAGAGAACGCTCTAAACTTCTTTCCCAAACACTCCAGGACCACCCAATCACCCTGGGCCGAATCTCCCAGCACTCTGTTCTGGCGGTAGGCATGGCCTCCTTTCTCTACCTGCCCCCACCCAATACATGTCCCGCCTTCCCTCCTCCCCTCCCCCACCACTTAGAGTTCTGAATCCTGTACCTTTGCAGAAGCCTTGATTTCATCTCTTAGAGCTTAGGAGCTCTAATTTTAATGGTCTAGCCCACACTAATTTCCTTTGTCCAGCTAGATTTATTTAAATATTTAGTCATATTCTGTCGTATCTGGCTGCTTGTTTTGTCTTATGTACCCATCTAAGTTTTAAGTTCCTAGAGGACAAGAACTATCATTTGTGTGCCTTTTATACTACTCAGTATCTCCTTAGCACCAACTTGGGCAAAATGTAGAAACCAGATTCTCTTACTTGCTAGCCATGTGACTGGGCAGGTAACATCTCTGTACCTAATTTCCTCATTTAAAAAAATGAGTTATAGGGGTGCCTGGGTGGTTCAGTCAGTTGAGTATCCAACTCTTGGTTTCAGCTCAGGTCATGATCTCAGGGTCCTGGGATCAAGCCCTACATTGGGCTCCATGCTCACTGGGGAGCCTGCTTGAGGATTCTCTCTCCCTCTGCTCCTCCTCCTGCTCTCTCTCTCTCTCTCTCTCCCTCAAATAAATAAATACATCTTTAAAAAAAATGAAATATAAATAGTACCTACATCACAGAGTTGTTGGGATAATTAAGTTAGATGATATGGGAAAATCTTAGCAAGTTATCTGGCACATAGGAAGAGCTTAATCAATACTGATGATTATTATTAATCTTACAGTGATGGATGATATATAAATGAATGAATGAATGAATGAGATACATAGTCCTCTTTCTTGGGGGACTCCAGTCTAATAAAGGATGACCATATAACCTTGAAAAATAGTTATGATTGCATACCAGTGACCCATGGGAGAGACTGGTTGGAAGATGGGGACTAGCAACTTCCAAGGGACTAACTTAATCCTTGAAAACATGGAATCTTCAGAGATAAGAGAGAACCTGATAAGAGAGAAGAAACAAGAAAATTACAGTCCAGGTGGTTTGCTTGTCTCTTTTCTGTTTCCATGTTTCTCTCTGCCTCTTGCGTAAGCCTAAGGCTCTTGAAACATAGGTGAGGGCCCTGGAAGAGCAGCAGTGTGGCAATTGGTCAGAGATGGAGCCTGCTCCCTGGCTGGGGGTTGGCAAAGTATTCCAGAGGGGACACATCCTGTCTTTCTCCCAGGGTATCTCTGCCTTCCTAAATTTGCCTAGAGGCAAGCTTGCTATGAGCTAGTTCTATGGAAGGCTGTCTCTGCTCATCAGAACCACAATGCCACTTCATGTTTGTTAGAAGAAGCAAAAGCTCACTAACTGGCTGGGCAAAAAGGCAAAGGAATTCTCTCTTAAAGAGTATAACATCCCGAGTCCTCTTCTATTAGCAAAAACCACGATTATCCTTTCAGGGTCTTTCTGTATGTCAAGTACTGTGTTACCTGACAAATAATCTGGTGAAGTAAGTATTACAATATCCACTTTCAAGAAAAGGACATTTAGGAGCACCTACATTAACTAAGTGTCTTTGATCATACAGCTAATAAGTGTTGGAGCTGGGATGCAAAACCCAGGCATTCCTGCCTCCAAAAGTCTGGGAGTGTGTCCCCTCAAAACTAGGGTACAATAGAATCTAAATAAGCCAGGCCTTGGATTCCTACTCAAGTGTGCTTTCATCCACATTCTCCAAACTTCCTTTTGCCATGTATCAGCCATTAACACAACTGTGTAAGTGAGATTATCAAATGCTTTTTGAGAGTGGGTTTTTACAGCCTGAAGGGGGAACACAGGAGGGGGACATTGAGCCCCTCAGTAGAGGTGAGGGAAGAAACCAGCTGTGTGCAGCTGAAGGCAAATGAAAACAAATTTACTTGTTAACTGAAGGCTAGCTCTCTATGTAGCAACTAAAATTGTTTTTACATCTACTGCCAGATAGAACTTCTGTTAAGGCTCTTCATGTCACCAGTAGGAAAATATGGGTTCCTCCTAGAGCTCTTGATTCTGAATCTGTTACTACACTTTTAAAAAATAATGCTAATAAATACAATAAAATGGAATCCTAACCACAGTCATTTTGCCATCTTTATGAAAATATTGGCTCTGGAAAAGGGACAGCCTGGTAGGACACCAAAGACAGAGAAATATGTTTTGAGAATCATGTTCCTGGCCTGAAACCGATCTCACATTAAGGCAGGCTGGCCGAGGCCAAGGTGCCCAAGGGCAGGAAGGGGGAGAAGCCGAGTACCTTATTTTTCTGCAGTCTCAGTGGAATAGGGCAGTCAGGGAGGGTGTATTTGGGTTTCTACTACCTCTTCCAAGGGAAAAGGCAATGAAGGTTAGTGTCTCCTCCACAAAGTAGGGGGTAGTTTGCCTTAACCAGGACAGACTACAGGCCCTCCATGGAACTGTAGAGATGTTTTGTTGGCCCATTCCAGTTCCCCTTCCAGAGGGCTTCTCCCTCCCCTGGCTGTCCCAAATCCTACAACTCCTGCCTAGCACCATCTCTTATTCCCATTGTCTCCAATCCCATTTGATTGAATTAAATAGTTAAATAGGCAACTGTTTTTAAATTGTTTTTAAAGCTAACTTGAGGGGCGCCTGGGTGGCTCAGTAGGTTAAGCATTTGTCTTTGGCTCAAGTCATGATCCCGGGGTCCTGGGATTGAGCCCTTCATGGGGCTCCCTGCTCAGCGGGGAGTCTGCTTCTCCCTCTTCCTCTGCCCCTCGCCCCTGCTCATGCTCTCTCTCTTTCTCAAAATAAATAAATAAAATCTTTAAAAAAAGAAAGCTAACTTGATGTTTAAGGTAACTTGATGGTTAACTTGAGGATTAAGATAGATATTGCTGCCTTACATTTTGATAAGTGTTATTGTGTCCCCCAAAAAGATACGTTGAAGTCCTAACTCTTGATAACTCTGAATGTGACCTTATTTGGAAATAGAGTCTTTGCAGATAGAACCAAGTAAGGATGAGATCATACTGGATTAGAGGGGGCACTGGTGTCCTTTTTTTTTTTTTTTTGGTGCTGGTGTCCTTAAAAGAAGGCTGTGAGCAGACATAGATGCATGCAGAGAGAAGGCAGTCATGTGGAGATGAAAGCAGAGACTGGAGTGATGCAACTATAAACCAAGGAGTGCCAAGGATGGCAGACAACCACTAGAAGCTAGGAAGAGGCAAGGAAAGATTTTCCTGGAGCCTTCCGAGGGAGCATGTCTCTGCTGGCAGGTTGGTTTTGGACTTCTAGTCTTCAGAATATGAGAAAATAAATTTGGTTTTTTAAAGCCACCCAGTCTGTGATACTTTGTTATAGCAATCTTAGGAAACTAATACAAGTTATTTCCTATGCATTCATCTTTTTTTTTCTTTTCTGGTTTTGCTACCTATTGCATCCCCAGCACTTATCAAAGTTCTTGGCAACATAAGGGGAGCTCATTTCATACATGTGGAATGAACGAGTGAATTGATTATGTATGTGCACAATCCTTATATAAAAGTATACTTTCTGATCTATGGGCCCCTTGCAATAGTAGCCCATGAATCTATAAATCCATGCATGTAGACTGAATAAATAATACTTATCACATAGGGGCACCTGGGTGGCTCAGTCATTAAGCCTCTGCCTTTGGCTCAGGTCATGGTCCCAGGGTCCTGGGATCGAGCCCCGCATCAGGCTCCTTGCTCAGCCGGAGGCCTGCTTCTCCCTCTCCCACTTGCCCTGCTTGTGTTCCCTCTCTCGCTGTGTCTCTCTCTGTCAAATAAATAAATAAAATCTTAAAAAAAAATACTTATCACATAAAGTTACTTTTATATTAACTCGAGCCATACAAATAAACAAAACTAACAACTGACAAAAATTCCTATTAAAAAAAGTCAAAATGAAGTTATATTTGTTAATAGGAAAATAGGAAGACTTTCAAAAGGAGCAGTCTATCTTCTCTTCTCCATATTCTCTCTGAAATTGTCAAAATTGATCAGTCATGCCAGTAACGTGTCATAGCCACTGCCACAGTCATATCCTCAACTATAGTTCTGGTCTGTGTAAGAGTCAATATTATTCACAAAGACAGATATGACTCATTATCTGTATATATCTCTTGCTGCTGTCAAGGTGTAGGAGTCACTCAAATTTGTGACACAGATGGATATAGCTTGAATTATGAAATCTTCATCTTCTCCAAATGCTCTTCTTTAGTTAAGCCTTCCTCTCCTCATTGTTGAAATCAACTTATAATCCTACTCTACAAAGGGCTAGTTCTGTATTAGCCCCTAGGACAGTGTTTCTCAAGGTGTACTCCAGGGATCACCTGCATTAGAACTACCTTATAAAGCTAATATAGGGCGCCTGCATGGCTCAGTCAGTTAAGCATCTGCCTTCAGCTCAGGTCATGATCCCAGGGTCCTTGGATCAAGCCCTGCACTGGGCTCCCTGCTAAGCAGGGAGCCTGCTTCTTCCTCTGCCTCTGCCCCTGCCTCTCCCTCTCTGACACATAAATAAATAAAATCTTTTAAAAAAATAAAGCTAGTATAATTAAAACAGTGTGGTATTGGTGCATGAAGAGACAGATATAGTCATGTCACAGAAGAGAAAGTCTGGAGTTAAACCCAAATCCATATGGAATCTAGAATATGATAAAAGGAGCAATTCAAATCTGGGCAATGATAAAAGTAAGGGATAGATTATTCAATAAAAGGTACTGAGGAAACTGCATTGCCATCTGAAAAAAAAATAAGTTGCAACCAAATTTTACATCTTTTTCTAGAATAAATTCTTTCTGGATTAAAGATTTAAATATATTTTTTTAAATCCATAAAGATACTATAAGAATATATGGGATAATTTTTCATAATCTCAGAATGGGGAAGGCCTTTCTAAGTATAACATAAAATCCAGAAGTCACTATGGGCCCCTTGCATAAAACATTAATGAATTCAGTAACAGTTACATTTGTATTAAGAGCTATGCTGCAGAAACCACCAAAAGGGAAGCCAAAAAATAAAAGACAAACTGGGGAAAATATTTGCAGCTCATATCCCAAGCAGAGGCTTAATTTCTCTAATAGATAAAGAGTTCCTACAAACCAGTAAAATAAAGATCAAAAGATCCAGTAGAAAAATTGTCAAAGGAAACAAACAGGCTTCACACACACACAAATACAAATGACTCTCAAACATATTCCAGTAGGCTCATCCTCCTCTCATGGTAAAAGAATTAAACAGCAATGAGATACTTTTTTGACCTATCCTGTTGGCAAAGTTAAAAAAGTCTGACAGTACAGTTTTTTGGCTAGAGCTTGTGAACAAATGGTACTCATGCTCATAGGAGGATAAATCAATAGAGCTTCTGTGAAGGGCAATTTGGCAATATCTACCCAAATCATAAAATCCCTTACCATTCGGCCCAATAATTCCACTTCCCAGAATGTATCTAGATATAATCACTTATGTGGGAAATGACATGTGCACATGGTACTTGTTGCTATGCTGTTCACAGTTGGGAGGGATCGGAAGCAACTTGTGTGTCCATTAGCAGTGTACTGTTAAATGAATTACGATATGCTCCCACAGTGGAATACTACATAGTCGTTAAAAAGAATGAGAAGACTTTATATACTGGTATGGTACACTCTCAAACAAACATTGTTGGGCGCCTGGGTGGCTCAGTTGGTTAAGCGACTGCCTTCGGCTCAGGTCATGATCCTGGAGTCCCTGGATCGAGTCCCGCATCGGGCTCCCTGCTCGGCAGGGAGTCTGCTTCTCCCTCTGACCCTCCTCCCTCTCATGCTCTCTGTATCTCATTCTCTCTGTCTCAAATAAATAAATAAAATCTTAAAAAAAAAAAAAAAAAAAAAACAT